>NW_028188976.1:396435-487296 GCF_054131305.1 Coturnix japonica
CCCTAATGACCCCCAACCCTAAAGACCCCCAACCCTAATGAATCCTAACCCTACAGACCCCTAACCCTAAAGACCCCTAACCCTAATGACCCCTAACCCTAATGACCCCCAACCCTAAAGACCCCTAACCCTAAGGACTCCTAACCCTAAAGACCCCTAACCCTAAAGACTCCTAACCCTATTGACCCTAAAGACCCCTAATCCTAATGACCCCTAACCCTATAGACCCCTAACCCTAAAGACCCCTAACCCTAATGACCCCTAACCCTAAAGACCCCATAAGCTGACTATGTGCCATTCCCTATGTGTATATTCCCCCATGGGGGGGGTCAATAGGACCCTAAATACCCCCCCCCCTATTTCTCCCCCCTACCCCCTGCTGTCCCCATGGGGGGGTCAGTAGGACCCTAAAGACCCCCCCCCCTATTTCTCCCCTATAGGCGGCGGTGGCAGCGCAGGATGCGTGGGGCTCCGCTCTGAGCCCACCATGTCGGGCCATGCCCCCCCCTTTGCTGGTACCCAGCCCATGGCTGAGCACCCCCAGGTATGGGGTTCTATTGGGGGGGGGGTTTATTTGGGGGGGGTTTATTATGGGGGGAGGGGGGTGGAAGACCCCTTGGATGTCCTCACAACCCATTGGGATCACCCTACCATACATCAAACCCATTGGGACCCCACCCCGTCCCTAAAGGACACTGGGACCCCCCCCCCCAGGCACCCCAAAGTCCCATAAAACCCATTGGGACCCTACCAGGCACCCCCCTATTCCCCTATAAACCCCATTGAGACCCCCTTGATTCCCTCATAAAACCCTTTGGAACCCCCCCTCCCTAAAGGACACTGGGACCCCCCCCCAGGACCACCCCAGCCCGCCCCCCCCCCCCCCCCCCCCCCCCCAGGCACCCCAAACAACCATAAAACCCATTGGGACCCCCCCATTCCCCTATAAACCCCATTGGGACCCCCTTGATTGCCTTATAAAACCCTTTGGGACCCTCCCCCTCCCTAAAGGACACTGGGACCCCCCAGGCCCCCCTCTAACCCCCCATCCTCTCCCTTTTCCCCCATAGAACACAACACAACCCCAATATCCCATTAAAACCCATCAAAGCCCCCCCCCAAACCCCCCCCAAAGACCCCCCTTGCCCCCCCCCCCACCTTTTTAACCCCCCCCCCCTTTCAATTCTCAGGTCCTCCCAGAGCTGAACCTGCTCCAACGTCGGATCCCATTGAGTTTTAGGGACGCCGGCAGCGCCCCATTGAGGAAACTGTCCGTCGACCTCATCAAAACCTACAAGCACATCAATGAGGTCTGGGATTATAATGGGGGGGGGGGGCTTACACTGCACCCCCCCCCCAAATAGCAGCTGTAGTATCCCTGCTCTGTGTGTGTATAGGGGAAGGAAGGGGGGGGGGGTTGGTACTTATGGGGCTAAATACAATGGGAAATGGATGAGGATTTGGGGGGGGTGGGTTGTGTGCCCCCCCCTCCCCAAATGGAGACCCCCCCCCCTCCAAAATCACCTCCCAAACATCTCCCCCAACATCACCCCATATCCCCTAATGGGGTCCCATAACCCCCCCCCCCCACACCCCCCAACCATGCCCCCCCCCACCCCATTTCACCCCCCCACCCCATTTCCCCCCCACCCCACTCTTACCCTACACTTACACCCCCCCCATTTTAATCCCGACCCCCACTTTTGCCCCCTAACCATACCCTACACCCCCTAACCTCACCCTACACCCCCATTTCTGCCCCCCATTCCCTACCCATGCCCCCCCCAATTCATGCCCCCACCCCCATTTCTGCCCCCCTAACCCTGCCCCCCCCCCCCATTTCTCCCCCCCCCCCATAAGAATGCAGCCCCACACAACCCCCCTCCCCCATGGCCCCACATTTCTACCCCCTAACCCTGCCCCCCACCCCCATTTCTACCCCTGCCCCCTAACCCTGCCCCCCCACATGCCCTAAAAGCCCCCCACCCCCATTTCTACCCCTTAACCCTGCCCCCCACACCCCTTAACAGCCCCCTACCCCCATTTCTCCCCCCCCACACCCCCTAATCATGCCCCCCATAGCCCCTAATAGCCCCCCAACCCCCATTTCTCAGCCCCCCACCCCCATTTCTCCCCCCCACACCCCTAACCCTGCCCCCTACACCCCCTAACAGCCCCCCACCTCCATTTCTCCCCCCCCACACTCCCTAATCATGCCCCCCATAGCCCCTTACAGCCCCCCACCCCCATTTCTCCCCCACCCCCACCCCATAACAGCCCCCACCCCCATTTCTCCCCCACACCCCCTAACACCCCCCACCCCCATTTCTCCCCCCCAGCCCCCACAACAGCCCCCCACCCCCATTCCTACCCCCCCCCACACCCCATAACCCTTCCCCCATAGCCCATAACAGCCCCCCACCCCCATTTCTCCCACCCCACACCCCATAACAGTCCTCCACCCACACCCCCTAACCCCCCCCCCCCACAACAGCCCCCCACCCCCATTCCTACCCCCCACACACACCCCATAACCCTTCCCCCCATACCCCATAACAGCCCCCCACCCCCATTTCTACCCCCCCACACCCCATAACCCTCCCCCCCATAGCCCATAACAGCCCCCCACCCCCATTTCTCCCACCCCACACCCCATAACAGTCCCCCACCCCCATTCCTACCCCCCACACACCCCATAACCCTGCCCCCTATACCCCATAACAGCCCCCCACCCACATTTCTCCCACCCCACACCCCACAACAGCCCCCAACCCCCATTTCTACCCCCCCCCCACCCCATAACCCTTCCCCCCATAGCCCATAACAGCCCCCCAACCCCATTCCTACCCCCCCCACACACCCCATAACCCTTCCCCCCATAGCCCATAACAGCCCCCCACCCCCATTTCTACCCCCCCCACCCCATAACCCTTCCCCCCATAGCCCCTAACACCCCCCACCCCCATTTCTACCCCCCCACACACCCCATAACCCTTCCCCCCATAGCCCATAACAGCCCCCCACCCCCATTTCTCCCACCCCATAACACCCCCCAACAGCCCCCCACCCACACCCCCTAACACCCCCCACCCCCCACAACAGCCCCCCACCCCCATTTCTCCCCCCCCCCACCCCATAACCCTCCCCCCCATAGCCCATAACAGCCCCCCACCCCCATTTCTCCCCCCTTCACCACACCCCCTCCCCCTCATTTCTCCCCCCTTTAACCCCTACCCCATTAACCCCTCCCCATCCATCTCCCCCCCCCCCAATATCCCCCCAATGACAGGTTTACTACGCCAAGAAGAAACGTCGGGCTCAGGCCGTTCCCCCCGAAGACCCCAGCACCAAAAAGGAACGTCGGGTCCTTAACGAGGGATACGACGACGACAACTACGACTACATCGTACGCAGCGGGGAACGTTGGTTGGACCGATACGAGATCGACTCCCTCATTGGGAAGGGCTCCTTTGGGCAGGTAGGGACCCCCCCCCATTAACCCCCTTAACATACAACACCCCCCCCCCCAATCTCCATATACCCCTTTGATACCCCTAAATCACTTTCTGAACACCAATATCCCCTTCTAACCCCCCTAAATCCCCTTCTGAACCCCCTAAATCCCCTTTGTGACCCCCCTAAATACCCTTCTAACCCCCCCAGATCCCATTTAACCCCCCAATATCCCCTTGTAACCCCCCCCAGATCCCATTTAACCCCCCCAATATCCCCCTCTGACCCCCCAGATCTCATTTAACACCCTTAAATCCCCTTCTAACCCCCCTCAAATCCCTTCTAACCCCCCAAATCTCATTTAACCCCCCTAAATCCCTTTCTGAACCCCCAGTATCCCCTTCTAACCCCCCAATTCTCACTTAACCCCCCTAAATCCCTTTCTGAACCCCAATATTCCCTTTTACCCCCCTAAATCCCCTTTCTGACCCCCCAGTATCCCCTTCTAACCCTCCAAATCTCACTTAACCTCCCTAAATCCCTTTCTGACCTCTCAATATCCCCTTCTAACCCCCCCAAATCTCATTTAACCCCCCTAAATCCCTTTCTGACCCCCCTAAATCCCCTTCTGACCCCCCAATATCCCCATTTAACCCCTCCAAATCCCCTTCTGACCCCCCCAAATCTCATTTAACCCCCCCAAATCCCCTTCTGACCCCCCAAATCCCATTTACCCCCCCCAAATCTCATTTAACCCCCCTAAATCCCTTTCTGACCCCCCAGTATCCCCATTTAACCCCCCCAAATCCCCTTCTGACCCCCCCAAATCTCATTTAACCCCCCTAAATCCCTTTCTGACCCCCCAATATCCCCATTTAACCCCCCCCAAATCTCATTTAACTCCCATAAATCCCCTTCTGACCCCCCTAATATTCCCTTCTAACCCCCTAAATCTCCTTCTGACCCCCAATATCCCCTTCTAACCCCCTCCAAACCTCATTTAACCCCCCTAGATCCCTTTCTGACCCCTCAATATCCTCTTCTAACCACCCCAAATCTCATTTAACCCACCTAAATCCCTTTCTGACCCCCCAATATCCCCATTTAACCCCCCCAGATCACCTTCTGACCCCCCAAATCTCATTTAACCCCCCTAAATCCCTTTCTGACCCCCCAATATCCCCATTTAACCCTCCTAAATCCCTTTCTGAACCCCAATATCCCCATTTAACCCCTCCAAATCCCATCAAATCCCTTTCTGACCCCCCAATATCCCCATTTAACCCCTCCAAATCCCCTTCTGACCCCCCCAAATCCCATTTACCCCCCCCCAAATCCCATCAAACCCCCCCCTAAACCTTTCTCCCCCTCCCCACCAGGTGGTGAAGGCCTACGACCACCAGGCTCAGGAGTGGGTGGCCATTAAGATCATTAAGAACCGACGCGCCTTCCTGCAGCAGGCCCAGATCGAGCTGCGCCTCCTGCAGCTCATGAACCGCCACGACACCGAGATGAAGTACTACATTGGTAAGCCCCACAGCTGCCCCATAGCTGCCCCACAACTACACCCATGGCTGCCCCACAGCAGCCCTGTGGCTGCCCCATAGATTGCCCCTTTTACCCCAAAACTTTTTTCCCCCAAATCCTTTTCTTTCTCCTTTCTCCCCAAATCCCAATTCCCCCCTTTCCCCCCATTTCCCTTTATCTCTCCCCCCCCATTTCCCTTTTTCCCTTCCCCCCCTTCTTTCCCCTTCCCTCCCCATTTCCCCTTTTCCCTCCCTACCCACCCAACAAATCCCACCTATCCTCCTCCTCCCCCATTTCCTTTTTCCCTCCCCCCATTTCCCTTCCCTCCCTCCCACTTCCCTTTTTCCCTCCCCCCCCATTTCCCTTTCCCCTTTCCCCCCACCCCATTTCCCTTTTCCTTCCTCACTTCCCTTTATCCCCCCCCCTCATTTCCCTTTTGCTCTCTCCCCCCATTTCCCTTTCCCCTCCATTTCCCTTTTTCCCCCCCCTTCTTTTCCCTTTCACCCCCCCATTTCTCCTTCCCCCCTCACTTCCCTTTCCTCCCACCCCCCACATTTCCCTTTTGCTCTCACCCCTCATTTCCCCCCCTTCCCCCTTTCCCCCACCCCACCATTTCTCTTTCCCCCCCCCATTTCTCTATCCCTCCCCCACTTCCCTTTTTCCATCCCCCCCCCTTTTCCCTTTCCTCCCCCATTTCCCTTTCATCCTACCCCACTATTTCCCTTTTCCACTTCCCTATTTCCCTTTCCCCCTCCATTTCCCTTTTATCCCCCCCCCGATTTGCCTTTTGCTCTCTCCCCCCATTTCCCTTTCCCCTCCATTTCCTTTTCCACCCCCATTTCCCTTTCCCCCACCCCCCACTTCCCTTTCTCCCCACCCCCCCCATTTCCTTTCCCCTCCATTTCCTTTTCCATCCCCATTTCCCTTTTTCCCTCCCCCCCATTTCCCTTTTCTCCCTCCCCCTATTTTCTTTTCCCTCCTCCATTTCCCTTTTTCCTCCCCCTCATTTCCCTCCCACCCCCATTTCCCTTTCTCCCCACCCCCCCATTTCCCTTTCCCCTCCATTTCCTTTTCCATCCCCATTTCCCTTTTCCCCCCATTCTTTTCCCTTTCACCCCCCCATTTTTCTTCCCCCCCCATTTCCCTTTCCCCCACCCACTTCTTTTTCTCCCTTGCCCCCCACTTCCCTTCCTCCCCCCACTTCCCTTTTTCCCTCCCCCCCCATTTCCCTTTTCTCCCTCCCCCTATTTTCTTTTCCCTCCATTTCCCTTTTTCCTCCTCCCCATTTTCCCTCCCACCCCCATTTCCCTTTCTCTCCACCCCCCATTTCCCTTTCCCCTCCATTTCCTTTTCCATCCCCATTTCCCTTTTCCCTTCCCCCCCACTTCCCTTTTTCCCTCCCCCCCCCATTTCCCTTTTCTCCCTCCCCCTATTTTCTTTTCCCTCCTCCATTTCCCTTTTTCCTCCCCCCCATTTCCCTTTCCCCCCCTATTTCCCATTCTCCCCCCGCACTTCCCTTTCTCCCACCCCCCCCATTACTCTTTCCCCCCTCACTTCCCTTTTTCCCTCCCCCCCATTTCGCATTCCTCCCCCCCACTTCTCTTCCTCCCCCCATTTCCCTTTTTCCCTCCTCCCCCCATTTCCCTTTTTCCCTGCCCCTCCCATTTCCTTCCCCCCGGTTTCCCTTTTCTCCCCCCCCCTCCCTTTTCCCCCACTTCTTTTCCCTTTCACCCCCTCATTTCTCTTCCCCATTTCCCTTTCTCCCCACCCCCCCATTTCCCTTTCCCCTCCATTTCCTTTTCCATCCCCATTTCCCTTTTCCCTCCCCCCCCATTTCCCTTTTCTCCCTCCCCCTATTTTCTTTTCCCTCCATTTCCCTTTTTCCTCCTCCCCATTTTCCCTCCCACCCCCATTTCCCTTTCTCCCCACCCCCCCATTTCCCTTATTCCCCCCCATTTCCCTTTCTCCCCACCCCCCCATTTCCCTTATTCCCCCCCCACTTCCCTTTCTCCCTCCCCTCCCAACACCCCATTTCCCCCCCACCCACCCCAAACAATCCCCACCTTTTCTCCCCCCCTTTTACCCCCCTATACCCCCCTATACCCGCAGTGCACCTCAAGCGCCACTTCATGTTCCGCAACCACCTGTGCCTGGCCTTCGAGCTGCTCTCCTACAACCTCTACGACCTCCTCCGTAACACCAACTTCCGCGGCGTCTCCCTCAACCTCACGCGTAAGTTCGCCCAGCAGCTTTGTGCCGCGTTGCTTTTCTTGGCCACCCCGGAGCTCAGCATCATCCACTGCGACCTCAAACCCGAGAACATCCTCCTGTGTAACCCCAAACGTTCCGCCATCAAGATCGTCGACTTCGGAAGCTCCTGTCAGCTGGGCCAGAGGGTGAGAGATAAGGACACGGCCCCTTCCCCCTCCAAATCACACCCCATTTCCATCCAGACCATGCCCCTATTTCATACCACACCCCTATATCATACCACGCCCCTATTACATATCACACCCCATTTCCATCCAGACCCTGCCCCTATTTCATACTACAACCACTTCCAGACCCTGCCCCTATTTCATACCACACCCCATTTCCATCCAGACCATGCCCCTATTTCATACCACACCCCATTTCCATCCAGACCCTGCCCCTATTTCACCCCACACCCCATTTCCATCCAGACCATGCCCCTGTTTCACCCCACACCCCATTTCCATCCATGCCCCTATTTCACTCCACGCCCCATTTCCATCCATGCCCCTATTTCACCCCACACCCCATTTCCATCCAGACCATGCCCCTATTTCATACCACACCCCATTTCCATCCATGCCCCTATTTCACCCCACACCCCATTTCCATCCATGCCCCTATTTCACCCCACACCCCATTTCCATCCATGCCCCTATTTCACACCACACCCCATTTCCTTCCAGACCCTGCCCCTATTTCACCCCACACCCCATTTCCATCCAGACCATGCCCCTATTTCACCCCACACCCCATTTCCATCCATGCCCCTATTTCACACCACACCCCATTTCCATCCATGCCCCTATTTCACACCACACCCCATTTCCATCCATGCCCCTATTTCACCCCACACCCCATTTCCATCCATGCCCCTATTTCACACCACACCCCATTTCCATCCATGCCCCTATTTCACCCCACACCCCATTTCCATCCATGCCCCTATTTCACCCCACACCCCATTTCCATCCAGACCATGCCCCTATTTCATACCACACCCCATTTCCATCCATGCCCCTATTTCACCCCACACCCCATTTCCATCCATGCCCCTATTTCACCCCACACCCCATTTCCATCCAGACCGTGCCCCTATTTCACCCCACACCCCATTTCCATCCAGACCCTGCCCCTATTTCACCCCACACCCCATTTCCATCCAGACCCTGCCCCTATTTCACACCACACCCCATTTCCATCCAGACCATGCCCCTATTTCAGGCCCCGCCCCCTTTCCCTCTAGGCCACGCCCCCTTCCTTCTAGGCCACGCCCCTTTTCATTCAGACCGCACACCCCCATTACCTCATTGGCTCTTTCCCATCTAGGCCACGCCCCCTTTCCATTCATACCCAGCCCCGTTTCCTTCAGGCCATGCCCCCAATGATAAGCCCCGCCCCCTTTGCTCAGCCACGCCCACATATGCAAATGACGTCCCTCTATAAGCCTCAATGCTTTTTCATATGCCACGCCCACTTTGCTTAGCTCCGCCCCCTTCGCTTAGGCCCCACCCACTTTGTCGCTAAGCCCCTCCCGTGCTGTTCT
Source organism: Coturnix japonica (assembly GCF_054131305.1). Classification (NCBI taxonomy): domain Eukaryota; kingdom Metazoa; phylum Chordata; class Aves; order Galliformes; family Phasianidae; genus Coturnix; species Coturnix japonica. Next base: position 405,215 of record NW_028188976.1, read on the forward strand.
AAGCCCCGCCCCCTTCTTGGATTAGCCCCGCCCCCTCTTAAAGGCACAGACACCCCTTAAACCATCCTCCCGCTGCCTTCACCACCCAGCCCCACCAATTGGAGGGGGTTAAGCCCCCCCAACTCTCACCTGACCCCCCGCCCCCCTATTGCAGATCTACCAGTACATCCAGAGCCGCTTCTACCGCTCTCCGGAGGTGCTGCTGGGGCTGCCTTACGACCTGGCCATCGACATGTGGTCGCTGGGCTGTATCCTGGTGGAGATGCACACGGGGGAGCCCCTCTTCAGTGGCTCCAATGAGGTGGGAGGGGCTTAAAGCTCGGGGGGAGGGGCTTAGGATTTAGGGGAGGGGCTTAGGATTTGGGGGAGGGGCTTAGGGTGGTGTTAGGAGGGGTGTTGTGCCCCTCCTTAGTGGTTCCAATGAGGTGGGAGGGGCTTAAAGATCAGGGGGAGGGGCTTAGGGCTTGGGGGAGGGGCTTAGGATTTGGGGGAGGGGCTTAGGGTGGTGTTAGGAGGGGTGTTGAGCCCCTCCTCATTGGTTCCAATGAGGTGGGAGGGGCTTAAGGCTTTGGGGGAGGGGCTTGAAGCTTGTGGGGAGGGGCTTAAAGATCAGGGGGAGGGGCTTAGGATTTGGGGGAGGGGCTTAGGGTGGTGTTAGGGGTGTTGTGCCCCTCTTCATTGGTTCCAATGAGGTAGGAGGGGCTTAAAGATCAGGGGGAGGGGCTTAGAGCTTGGGGGAGGGGCTTAAAGCTTGTAGGGAGGGGCTTAGGGCTTGGGGGAGGGGCTTAGGATTTAGGGGAGGGGCTTAGGATTTAGGGGAGGGGCTTAGGGTGGTGTTAGGAGGGGTGTTGTGCCCCTCTTCATTGGTTCCAATAAGGTGGGAGGGGCTTAATGCTCAGGGGGAGGGGCTTAGGATTTGGGGGAGGGGCTTAGGGTGGTGTTAGGAGGGGTGTTGTGCCCCTCCTCATTGGTTCCAATGAGGTGGGAGGGGCTTAAGGCTTAGGGGGAGGGGCTTAAAGCTCAGGGGGAGGGGCTTAAGGCTCAGGGGGAGGGGCTTAGGATTTGGGTTAGGGGCTTAGGGTGGTGTTAGGAGGGGTGTTGTGCCCCTCTTCATTGGTTCCAATGAGGTGGGAGGGGCTTAAGGCTTAGGGGGAGGGGCTTAAAGCTCAGGGGGAGGGGCTTAGGGCTTGGGGGAGGGGCTTAGGATTTGGGGGAGGGGCTTAGGGTGGTGTTAGGAGGGGTGTTGTGCCCCTCTTAAGTGGTTCCAATGAGGTGGGAGGGGCTTAAGGCTCAGGGGGAGGGGCTTAGGATTTAGGGAAGGGGCTTAGGGTGGTGTTAGGAGGGGTGTTGAGCCCCTCCTCATTGGTTCCAATGAGGTGGGAGGGGCTTAAGGCTTAGGGGGAGGGGCTTAAAGCTTGTGGGGAGGGGCTTAAGGCTCAGGGGGAGGGGCTTAGGGCTTGGGGGAGGGGCTTAGGATTTGGGGGAGGGGCTTAGGGTGGTGTTAGGAGGGGTGTTGTGCCCCTCCTCATTGGTTCCAATGAGGTGGGAGGGGCTTAAGGCTTAGGGGGAGGGGCTTAAGGCTCAGGGGGAGGGGCTTAAGGCTCAGGGGGAGGGGCTTAGAGCTTGGGGGAGGGGCTTAGGGTGGTGTTAGGGGTGTTGAGCCCCTCTTCATTGGTTCCAATGAGGTGGGAGGGGCTTAAAGATCAGAGGGAGGGGCTTAGAGCTTGGGGGAGGGGCTTAAAGCTTGTGGGGAGGGGCTTAGGGTGGTCTTAGAGACCCCAGGGGTGTCCCTTATAGGATGAGGGTGGCCTTAGAGACCCCGGGGGTGTCTCTTATAGGATCAGGGTGGACTTGGGGTCCCCAGGGTTGTCCCTTATAGGATCAGGGTGGCCTTGGGGTCCCCCAGGGTTGTCCTTTATAGGATCAGGGTATCCTTAGGGACCCCCATAACCCCCACCCCATATCCGCAGGCCGACCAGATGAACCGCATAGTGGAGGTGCTGGGGTTGCCCCCACCCCATATGTTGGAACAGGCCCCAAAAGCCCGAAAATACTTTGAGAAGCTGCCGGAGGGGGGCTGGGCCCTCAAGAGGAACAAGGAGACCAAGAAGGTGAGCGGGATCCTGTCCCTTCTTTAACCCCACATCCCACAAAGATCCTATTGCTACCCCTCAAATCCCCCCCAAAGACCCCAAGAACCCCCCAAATCCCCTATAGGAGCCTCCATGTCCCTTTCCCTCCCCCATAGACTCCAGTATCTCTCTCTCTACCCCCCAAATCCCCCCATAAGACCCCCCAGATCCCCCATAGGACCCTCCATATCCCTTTCCCTCCCCCATAGCCCCCAGTATCTCTCTCTCTACCCCTCAAAGACCCCCCAGATCCCCCATAGGAGCCCCCAAGTCCCTTCTTCTACCCCATAGCCCCCAAAGATCGTATTCCTACCCCTCAAATCCCCCCCAAAGACCCCCCAGATCCCCCATAGGAGCCCCCAAATCCTTTCTTCTACCCCATAGCCCCCACAGATCCTATTCCTACCCCTCAAATCACCCCCAAAGACCCCCAGAACCTCCCAGATCCCCCATAGGACCCTCCATACCCCTTTCCCTCCCCCGTAGCTCCCACTATATCTCTCTCTACCCCTCAAATCACCCCCAAAGACCCCCCAGATCCCCCTTAGAAGCCTCCATATCCCTTTCCCTCCCCCATAGCCCCCAGTATCTCTCTCTCTACCCCTCAAAGACGCCCCAGATCCCCCATAGGAGCACCCAAATCCTTTCTTCTACCCCATAGCCCCCAGAGATCCTATTCCTACCCCTCAAATCACCCCTAAAGACCCCCAGAACCCCCCAGATCCCCCATAGGACCCTCAATATCCCTTTCCCTCCCCCATAGACCCCAGTATCTCTCTCTCTACCCCTCAAATCCCCCCCAAAGACCCCTCAGATCCCCCATAGGACCCTCCATATCCCTTTCCCACCCCCATAGACCCCAGTATCTCTTTCTCTACCCCTCAAAGACCCCCCAGATCCCCCATAGGAGCCCCCTAATCCTTTCTTCTACCCCATAGCCCCCAAAGATCCTATTCCTACCCCTCAAATCCCCCCATAGGAGCCTCCATATCCCTTTCCCTCCCCCACAGCCCCCACTATATCTCTCTCTACCCCTCAAATCCCCCCATAAGACCCCCCAGATCCCCCATAGGACCCTCCATATCCCCTTCCCTCCCCCATAGCTCCCACTATATCTCTCTCTACCCCTCAAATCCCCCCCAAAGACCCCCCAGATCCCCCATAGGATCCTCCATATCCCTTTCCCTCCCCCATAGACCCCAGTATCTCTCTCTCTAGGCCTCAAAGACCCCCCAGATCCCCCATAGGAGCCCCCAAATCCCTTCTACTGTCCCAGATCCCCCAAAGATCCTATTTCTACCCCCCAAAGACCCCCCCAGATCCCCCCATAGGAACCCCCAAATCTCCTCTTCTACCCCAGATAACCCAAATATCCTATTCCTACCCCTCAAATCCCCCCCAAAGACCCCCCATGTCCCCCATAGGAGCCCCCAAATCTCCTCTCCTGCCCCAGATCCCCCAAAGATCCTATTCCTACGCCTCAAAGACCCCCCAGATCCCCCATAGGATCCTCCATATCCCTTTCCCTTCCCCATAGCCCCCAGTATCTCTCTCTCTACCCCTCAAATCCCCCCATAGGATCCTCCATATCCCTTTCCCTTCCCCATAGCCCCCAGTATCTCTCTCTCTACCCCTCAAATCCCCCCATAGGATCCTCCATATCCCTTTCCCTCCCCCATAGACCCCAGTATCTCTCTCTCTACCCCTGAAATCCCCCCAAAGACCCCCCAGATCCCCCATAGGAGCCTCCAAATCCTTTCTTCTACCCCATAACCCCCAAAGATCCTATTCCTACCCCTCAAATTCCCCCCAAAGACCCCCCAGATCCCCCATAGGAGCCCCCAGATCCTTTCTTCTACCCAGATCCCCCAAAGATCCTATTCCTACCCCTCAAATCCCCCCATAGGACCCTCCATATCCCTTTCCCTCCCCCATAGACCCCAGTATCTCTCTCTCTACCCCTCAGATCCCCCCCAAAGACCCCCCAGATCCCCCATAGGAGCCCCCAAATCCTTTCTTCTACCCCATAGTCCCCCAAAGATCCTATTTCTACCCCTCAAATCCCCCCCAAAGACCCCCAGAACCCCCCAAATCCCCTATAGGAGCCTCCATGTCCCTTTCCCTCCCCCATAGACCTCAGTATCTCTCTCTCTACCCCTCAAATCCCCCCAAAGACCCCCCAGATCCCCCATAGGAGCCCCCTAATCCTTTCTTCTACCCCATAGCCCCCAAAGATCCTATTCCTACCCCTCAAATCCCCCCATAGGACCCTCCATATCCCTTTCCCTCCCCCATAGCCCCCAATATATCTCTCTACCCCTCAGATCCCCCCCAAAGACCCCCCAGATCCCCCATAGGAGCCCCCAAATCCTTTCTTCTACCCAGATCCCCCACAGATCCTATTCCTACCCCTCAAATCCCCCCCAAAGACCCCCCAGATCCCCCATAGGACCCTCCATATCCCTTTCCCTCCCCCATAGCCCCCACTATATCTCTCTCTACCCCTCAGATCCCCCTCAAAGACCCCCCAAATCCCCCCCATCAGCCCCATTCCCACCTCTTCTCCCCCCCTTTCCCATTTCTCCATCCTTTCAGGAATACAAAGTGCCGGGGACCCGACGGCTCCATGAAGTTCTCGGGGTTGAAAGTGGTGGTCCGGGGGGTCGTCGTGCTGGTGAACAAGGTCACGCACCATCAGATTACCTAAAATTTAAAGATTTGGTGTTGAGGATGTTGGACTACGAACCCCGCAGCCGCATCACCCCGTTCTACGCCCTACAACATAACTTCTTTAAGAAGACCAGCGATGAAGGAACCAACACCAGCAACAGCACCTCTACCAGCCCAGCCATGGAGCACAGCCACAGCACCAGCACCACCAGCTCCGTGTCCAGCTCGGGTATAACGGGGCCCTAAAACATTGACCCTATAAGGTTGGAGATATAGGGTTTGGGAGGCTGTGGGTCATCGTGATGCACCATGAGTCCATTTGGCCCCATTGTGGACCAGCTTTGTGTCCTGTTGGGTTTTGGGTTGGTCCAGCTGGGTTGGAGTTGGGTTGGGACACCACAACCCCGATCCCATCCCATCCCTGACCCTATAGGATCGGCCCTATAGCGTTTTGGGGCTGTAGGTCATCGTGATGCACCATAATGTGGCCATGAGTCCATTTGGACCCATTGTGGACCAGTTTTGTGTCCTGTTGTGTTATAGGTTGGTCCAGTTGGGTTGGGACACCACAACCTCGATCCCATCCCATCCGTGACCCTATAGGATCGGCCCTATAAGCTTTTGGGGTCATCGTGTTGCACCATAATGTGGCCATGAGTCCATTTGGGCCCATTTTGGACCAGTTTTGTGTCCTGTTGGGTTTTGGGTTGGTCCAGCTGGGTTGGAGTTGGGTTGGGACACCATGACCCTGATCCCATCCCATCCCTGACCCTATAGGATCGGCCCTATAAGCTTTTGGGGTCATCATGATGCACCATAATGTGGCCATGAGTCCATTTGGACCCATTTTGGACCAGCTTTGTGTCCTGTTGGGTCATGGGTTGGTCCAGTTGGGTTGGGACACCACAACCCCGATCCCATCCCATCCCTGCCCCTATAGGATCGGCCCTATAGGGTTTTGGGGCTGTAGGTCATCGTGATGCACCAGAATGTGGCCATTTGGCCCCATTTTGGACCAGTTTTGTGTCCTGTTGGGTCATGGGTTGGGCCAGTTGGGTTGGGACACCATGACCCTGATCCCATCCCATCCCTGACCCTATAGGATCGGCCCTATAGCGTTTTGGGGTCATCATGATCCACCATAATGTGGCCATGAGTCCATTTGGACCCATTTTGGACCAGTTTTGTGTCCTGTTGGGTTATGGGTTGGTCCAGTTGGGTTGGGACACCATGACCCTGATCCCATCCCATCCCTGACCCTATAGGATCTGCCCTATAGGATTTTGGGGCTGTAGGTCATCATGATGCACCATAATGTGGCCATGAGTCCATTTGGTCCCATTTTGGACCAGCTTTGTGTCCTGTTGGGTCATGGGTTGGGCCAGTTGGGTTGGGACACCATGACCCTGATCCCATCCCATCCCTGACCCTATTAAGGAACCATCCTATAAGGTTTTGGGTCATCGTAATGTACCATAATGTGGCCATGAGTCCATTTGGCCCCATTTTGGACCAGTTTTGTGTCCTGTTGGGTCTTGGGTTGGGACACCATGACCCCGATCCCATCCCATCCCTGACCCTATAGGATCTGCCCCATAGGGCTTTGGGTTCTATGGGTCATCACAACACCCCAAATGACCCGATTCTGCCCCAATTCTTCCAGGTGGCTCCAGTGGTTCCTCCAACGACAACCGCAGTTACCGCTACAGCAACCGCTACTACGGGACCGCGGCCCCACAGCACACAGACTACGAGATGCAGAGCCCCCAGGTAACCCCACAACATTTGGGACCCCATAACTGTGCCCCCCATACCCCAAAGACCCCATAACCACCAAGTGGAGACCCCGGAACTGTAGGGACCCCATAACTGTGCCCCCCATACCCCAAAGACCCCATAACCACCAAGTGGAGACCCCAGAACTGTAGGGACCCCAGAACTGTGCCCCCCATACCCCAAAGACCCCATAACCACCAAGTGGAGACCCCACAACCTTTGGGACCCCATAACTGTGCCCCACATACCCCAAAGACCCCATAACCACCAAGTGGAGACCCCAGAACTGTAGGGACCCCATAACTGTGCCCCACATACCCCAAAGACCCCATAACCACCAAGTGGAGACCCCACAGCCTTTGGGACCCCATAACTGTGCCCCCCATACCCCAAAGACCCCATAACCACCAAGTGGAGACCCCAGAACTGTAGGGACCCCATAACTGTGCCCCCCATACCCCAAAGACCCCATAACCACCAAGTGGGGACCCCAGAACTGTAGGGACCCCAGAACTGTGCCCCCCATACCCCAAAGACCCCATAACCACCAAGTGGAGACCCCAGAACTGTAGGGACCCCATAACTGTGCCCCACATACCCCAAAGACCCCATAACCACCAAGTGGGGACCCCAGAACTGTTGGGACCCCATAACTGTGCTCCTCAACCTGAGGACCCCATAGGCACCAAGTGGAGGCCCTGTAACTATGGGGACCCCGTAACGCTGTGTCCCCCCATCCTAAGGACCCTATAACTGTGCCCCCCACCATGAGGACCCCATAACTACACAACTGGGACCCTATAACTCTTTGCATCCCCCCCCCCAGAGACCCCATAACTCTGTGCCCCCCCTTGAGGGCCCCATAACCACAAATAGGGTCCCCACCCCCCACCCTAAGGACCCCATAACCACAAATAGGGTCCCCACCCCCCACCCTTATGACCCTACAACCACAAATAGGGGTCCCCACCCTTATGACCCCATAACCACAAATAGGGTCCCCACCCCCCACCCTTATGACCCCATAACCACAAATGGGGGTCCCCATAACCACAAATAGGGGTCCCCATCACCCTGCCCCCCCCAATTAACCCCTTCCTGAGGACCCCCAGTCCCATACCCCCCCATTAACCCCCATAACTCTGTGCCCCCCACTGAGGGACCCCATAACCACAAATAGGGTCCCCACCCCCCACCCTTAAGACCCCATAACCACAAATAGGGGTCCCCATCACCCTTCCCCCCCCCTCCCACCCTCATACCCCCCAAGCCCCCACCCTAAGGACCCCATAACCCAAGTAGGGTCCCCACCCCCCACCCTTATGACCCCATAACCACAAATGGGGGTCCCCATAACCACAAATAGGGGTCCCCATCACCCTGCCCCCCCCAATTAACCCCTTCCTGAGGACCCCCAGTCCCATACCCCCCCATTAACCCCAATAACTCTGAGCCCCCCACCCTAAGGACCCCATAACCACAAATAGGGTCCCCACCCCCCACCCTTATGACCCCATAACCACAAATAGGGGTCCCCATAACCACAAATGGGGGTCCCCATCACCCTGCCAACCCCCCCCCCTCCCACCCTCATACCCCCCAAGCCCCCACCCTAAGGACCCCATAACCCAAATAGGGTCCCCACCCCCCACCCTAAGGACCCCATAACCACAAATAGGGTCCCCATCCCCCACCCTTATGACCCCATAACCACAAATAGGGTCCCCACCCCCCACCCTTATGACCCCATAACCACAAATAGGGGTCCCCATCACCCTGCCCCCCCCCTCCCACCCTCATACCCCCCAAACCCCCACCTTAAGGACCCCATAACCACAAATAGGGTCCCCACCCCCCACCCTGAGGACCCCATAACCACAAATAGGGTCCCCACCCCCCACCCTAAGGACCCCATAACCACAAATAGGGGTCCCCATCACCCTGCCCCCCCCCTCCCACCCTCATACCCCCCAAGCCCCCCACCCTAAGGACCCCATAACCACAAATAGGGGCCCCCACCCCCCACCCTAAGGACCCCATAACCACAAATAGGGTCCCCACCCCCCACCCTAAGGACCCCATAACCACAAATAGGGTCTCCACCCCCCACCTTAAGGACCCCATAACCACAAATAGGGGTCCCCACCCCCACCCTAAGGACCCCATAACCACAAATAGGGGTCCCCATCACCCTGCCCCCCCCCTCCCACCCTCATACCCCCCAAGCCCCCCACCCTAAGGACCCCATAACCACAAATAGGGGCCCCCACCCCCCACCCTAAGGACCCCATAACCACAAATAGGGTCCCCACCCCCCACCCTTATGACCCCATAACCACAAATAGGGGTCCCCACCCCCACCCTTATGACCCCATAACCACAAATAGGGTCCCCACCCCCCACCCTAAGGACCCCATAACCACAAATAGGGTCCCCACCCTTATGACCCCATAACCACAAATGGGGGTCCCCATAACCACAAATAGGGGTCCCCATCACCCTGCCCCCCCCCCCCCTCCCACCCTCATACCCCCCAAGCCCCCACCCTAAGGACCCCATAACCACAAATAGGGGTCCCCAACCCCCACCCTTATGACCCCATAAGCACAAATAGGGTCCCCATCACCTTGCCCCCCCTCAATTAACCCCTCTTCTTTTCTCTCCCCCCCCTCCCCCATTACAGGGTCCCCCATCTCAACCCCCCCCCCGCGCTTGGCCTTGCACCGACCCCCCCCCCCTCCCCGACACCTTCACCCCATTACCCGCCCCCAAACCCCCTTTAATCCCCCAACCCCAAAACCCCCCCCCTCCATCCTTCCCCCGCCCCCATTACCACCATCACCACCATCACCACCACCATCACAACAACCCCCCCCCCCCACCGCCGGCGGATAACACCAACAACCCCCCCAATATTGAGACCCCCCCCTCACCACCAACACCCCCCCCCCAACAACAACCCCCCCATAACGACGCCTCGACAACCCAAAGGATGGAAGTGGGACCCCCCCCCCCCCATCATCATCATCATCATCATCATCACCCTATGGGTGCCCCCCCCCCACCACCAAGACAACAACACCCGGACTGCCCCCCCTATACACCATCAGCCTTCCGGACTCGAGGGGGGGGGACAACAACAACAACCACAACGACGACCCCTAATATTAACCCCCCCCCTATTATTGGAGTTGATGGACCCCCCCCACAACGACCCCCCCCTCAATTTGGGGCTCCCACCTCCATGTTAAGGGCTCGGCCCACGGAACGTGAGGACTCAGCTTTGCGTTGTGGGGGGGGGGGGCTGCAGGGCGGCCCCCCCAGCGCCGCCGCCACCTCCTGACCGCGACCGCCGTGGGGTTTTGGTTATGGGGGGGGGGGTAATTAATGTTAATGGGGGTTAATTGATGTTAATGGGGTTAATTGATGTTATTGGGGGGTTAATTGATGTTATTGGGGTTCATTTGGGGGGGGTTAATATTGTTATTGGGGGGTTAATTGATGTTATTGGGGGGTTAATAATGATATTGGGGTTGATTTGGGGGGGTTAATTGATGTTATTGGGGGGGTTAATTGATGTTAATGGGGGGTTAATTGATGTTATTGGGGTTAAATAGGGGCTGGGGGGGTTAATTGATGTTATTGGGGGGGTTAATTGATGTTATTGGGGTTGATTTGGGGAGGTTAATTGATGTTATTGGGGTTAAATAGGGGCTGGGGGGGTTATTAATGTTATTAGGGTTGATTTGGGGGGGTATTAAGGTTGATTTGGGGGGTTAATTGATGTTATTGGGGGGTTAATTGATGTTATTGGGGGGTTAATTGATGTTATTGGGGTTCATTTGGGGCTGGGGGTGTTAATTAATGTTATTAGGGTTGATTGGGGGGGTATTAAGGTTGATTTGGGGGGGTTAATTAATGATATTGGGGGGTTAATTGATGTTATTGGGGTTAATTTGGGGCTGGGGGGTTAATTAATGTTATTAGGGTTGATTTGGGGGGGTTAATTGATGTTATTGGGGGGGTTAATTGATGTTATTGGGGTTAATTTGGGGCTGGGGGGGTTAATTAATGTTATTAAGGTTGATTTGGGGGGGTTAATTGGTGTTATTGGGGTTAAATAGGGGCTGGGGGGGTCAATTAATGTTATTGGGGGGGTTAATTGATGTTATTGGGGTTAATTTGGGGCTGGGGGGGTTAATTGATGTTATTAAGGTTGATTTTGGGGGGGTTAATTGAAGTTATTGGGGTTAAATAGGGGCTGGGGGGGTTAATTGATGTTATTGGGGGGGTTAATTGATGTTATTGGGGTTAAATAGGGGCTGGGGGGGTTATTAATGTTATTAGGGTTGATTGGGGGGGCTAATTTGGGTCTGGGGGGGTTAATTGATGTTATTAGGGTTGATTTGGGGGGGTTATGGGGTCATTAAGGTTGATTTGGGGGGGGTTAATTAATGTAATTAGGGTTGATTGGGGGGGTTAATTGATGTTATTGGGGCTCATTTGGGGCTGGGGGGTTAATTAATGCTATTAGGGTTGATTTGGGGGTGTTAATTTGGGGCTGGGGGGGTTAATTAATGTTATTGGGGTTAATTTGGGGGGGGTTATGGGGTCATTAGGGTTGATTTGGGGGGGTTATTAATGTTATTAGGGTTGATTTGGGGGGGTTAATTAATGTTATTAGGGTTGATTTGGGGCTGGGGGGGTTATTAATGTTATTAGGGTTGATTTGGGGGGGTTAATTAATGTAATTAGGGTTGATTTGGGGGGGTTAATTTGGGGCTGGGGGGGTTAATTGATGTTATTGGGGTTAAATAGGGGCTGGGGGGGTTAATTAATGTTATTAGGGATGATTTGGGGGGGTTAATTGATGTTATTGGGGCTCATTTGGGGCTGGGGGGTTAATGTTATTAGGGTTGATTGGGGGGTGTTAATTTGGGGCTGGGGGAGTTAATTAATGTTATTAGGGTTGATTTGGGGGGTTAATTAATGTTATTGGGGTTAATTTGGGGGGGTTATGGGGTCATTAAGGTTGATTTGGGGGGGTTAATTGATGTTATTGGGGGGTTAATTGATGTTAATGGGGTTAAATAGGGGCTGGGGGGGGTTATTAATGTTATTGGGGGGGTTAATTGATGTTATTGGGGTTAAATAGGGGCTGGGGGGGTTAATTGATGTTATTGGGGGGGTTAATTGATGTTAATGGGGGGTTAATTGATGTTATTGGGGGGTTAATTGATGTTAATGGGGTTGATTGGGGGGGTTAATTTGGGGCTGGGGGGGTTATTAATGTTATTGGGGGGGTTAATTGATGTTATTGGGGGGTTAATTGATGTTATTGGGGGGTTAATTGATGTTATTGGGGTTAAATAGGGGCTGGGGGGGGTTATTAATGATATTAGGGTTGATTTGGGGGGGTTATGGGGTCATTAAGGTTGATTTGGGGGGGGTTAATTTGGGTCTGGGGGGTTATTAATGGTATTGGGGTTCATTTGGGGGGGTTAATTAATGTTATTGGGGTTAATTTGGGGCTGGGGGGGTTAATTAATGTTATTGGGGGGTTAATTGATGTTAATGGGGGGTTAATTGATGTTATTGGGGGGTTAATTGATGTTATTGGGGTTCATTTGGGGCTAGGGGTGTTAATGTTATTAGGGTTGATTGGGGGGGTATTAAGGTTGATTTGGGGGGGTTAATTAATGATATTAGGGGGTTAATTGATGTTATTGGGGTTAAATAGGGACTGGGGGGGTTAATTGATGTTATTGGGGGGGTTAATTGATGTTATTGGGGGGGTTAATTGATGTTAATGGGGGGTTAATTGATGTTATTGGGGGCTTAATTGATGTTATTGGGGTTAAATAGGGGCTGGGGGGGTTATTAATGTTATTGGGGGGGTTAATTGATGTTATTGGGGGGGTTAATTGATGTTATTGGGGGGTTAATTGATGTTATTGGGGTTAAATAGGGGCTGGGGGGGTTAATTAATGTTATTAGGGTTGATTTGGGGGGGTTATGGGGTCATTAAGGTTGATTTGGGGGGGGTTAATTAATGTAATTAGGGTTGATTGGGGGGGTTAATTGATGTTATTGGGGCTCATTTGGGGCTGGGGGGTTAATTAATGTTATTGGGGTTAATTTGGGGGGGTTATGGGGTCATTAGGGTTGATTTGGGGGGGTTATTAATGTTATTAGGGTTGATTTGGGGGGGTTAATTAATGTTATTAGGGTTGATTTGGGGCTGGGGGGGTTATTAATGTTATTAGGGTTGATTGGGGGGGTTAATTGATGTTATTGGGGCTCATTTGGGGCTGGGGGGTTAATTAATGTTATTAGGGTTGATTTGGGGGGGTTAATTAATGTTATTGGGGTTCATTTGGGGCTGGGGGGGTTATTAATGATATTAGGGTTGATTTGGGGGGGTTAATTAATGTTATTAGGGTTGATTTGGGGGGGTATTAAGGTTGATTTGGGGGGTTAATTAATGTTAATGGGGTTAAATAGGGGTTGGGGGGTTATTAATGTTATTAGGGTTGATTTGGGGGGGTTAATTTGGGGCTGGGGGGGTTAATTAATGTTATTGGGGTTGATTTGGGGGGGTTAATTAATGTTATTGGGGGGTTAATTAATGTTATTGGGGGGTTAATTAATGTTATTGGGGTTGATTGGGGGGGTTATTAATGTTATTAGGGTCGATTTGGGGAAGGTTATTAATGTTATTGGGGTTAATTATGGTTGTTAATTAACATTATTGGGGTTAATTAGGGGGGGGGGGGGGCTGCTTCGGTTCCCATTGCTTTGAATGGCAATTTTTGTTGGGGGGGGGTTTGGGGTCGATTTGGGGTTTTTTGGGGCCCTTTTTAGGGTTCCCCCCCCCCCCCTTATTTTCCTTTCCCCCCCCAACCCTATAGGGCCCTATAGACCCTACACAACCCCCCCATTCTCCCCAACCCTATAGGGCCCTATAGACCCTACAAGACCCCCCCAATCCCCCCCCAACCCTATAGGGCCCTATAGATCCTACACAGCCCCCTTCCCCCCCCCCCAACCCTATAGGGCCCTATAGATCCTACAAGACCCCCCCATTCCCCCCCCCAACCCTATAGGGCCCTATAGATCCTACACAGACCCCTTTCCCCCCCCAACCCTATAGGGCCCTATAGATCCTACAAGACCCCCGCATTCCCCCCCCCAACCTTATGGGGCCCTCCAAACCCTATAGGGCCCTATAGATCCTACAAGAACCCCCCATCCCCCCCCCGACCCTATAGGGCCCTCCAAACCCTATAGGGCCCTATAGATCCTACACAACCCCCCCATTCCCCCCCCCAACCCTATAGGGCTTTATAGATCCTACAAGACACCCCCCCCCACATCCCCCCCAACCCTATAGGGCCCTATAGACCCTACAAGACCCCCCCATTCCCCCCCAACCCTATAGGGACCTATAGATCCTACAAGACCCCCCCATTCCCCCCCCCAACCCTATAGGGCCCTATAGATCCTACAAGACCCCCCATTCCCCCACCCAACCCTATAGGGCCCTATAGATCCTACACAGACCCCTTTCCCCCCCCCCCCCCCCCATAGTCCTCTATTTTTGGGGTATTTTGGGCTGGTTTTGGGTTTCTTTTGGGGTTTTTTTATGGGGTGGGGGGGTTTGTGCTTTTTCTCTTTAATTTATTGTACCAAAGACGGTGCGCGGTCCCAAATCCCCCCCCCCAATATACACACAGACCCCATTAATTGGGGGTAGGGGGGCAATGGGGATGGGGGGGGCAGAGGGGTAAAAGGGGGGGGTTAATGGGGGGGGGGGTCGGCCCCACAACTGCCCCTAAAGGGTGAATAAAAATAGTGACAGCCACGAGCAGAGCCCTCAATGGGGGGGGGGCTTGTAGGGTCTATAGGGCCCTATAGGGTATGGGGGGGGGAAAGGGGGCTGTGTAGGGTTTATAGGGCCCTATAGGGTTGGGGGGGTCTTGTAGGGTCTATAGAGCCCTATAGGGTTGGGGGGGGTCTTGTAGGGTCTATAGGGCCCTATAGGGTTGGGGGGGGCTTGTAGGGTCTATAGGGCCCTATAGGGTTGGGGGGGGTCTTGTAGGGTCTATAAGGCCCTATAGGTTGGGGGGGGGCTTGTAGGGTCTATAGGGCCCTATGGGGTTGGGGAGGGTCTTGTAGGGTCTATAGGGCCCTATAGGGTTGGGGGGGTCTTGTATGGTCTGTAGGGCCCTATAGGGTTGGGGGGGGGGTCTTGTAGGGTCTGTAGGGCCCTATAGGGTTGGTGGGGAGAAAGGGGGCTGTGTAGGGTCTTAGGGCCCTATAGGGTTGGTGGGGAGAAAGGGGGCTGTGTAGGGTCTATAGGGCCCTATAGGGTTGGGGGGGGGAAAGGGGACTGGGTACGGTCTATAGGGCCCTATAGGGTTTGGAGGGCCCTATAAGGTTGGGGGGGGGTCTTGTAGGGTCTATTGGGTCCTATAGGGTTTGGAGGGCCCTATAGGGTTGTGGGGGGATGGGGGGGTCTTGTAGGTCTATAGGGCTCTATAGGGTTGGGGGGTGGAATGGGGGGGTCTTGTAGGGTCTATAGGGCCCCATAGGGTTTGGAGGGCCCTATAGGGTTGGGGGGGAATGGGGGGGGTCTTGTAGGATCTATAGGGCCCTATAGGGTTGGGGGGGGAAGGGAGGGAGGTCTTGTAGGATCTATAGGGCCCTATAGGGTTGGGGGGGGAAGGGGGGGGTCTTGTAGAGTCTATAGGGCCCTATAGGGTTTGGAGGGGGGCTGTGTGGGTGGTGGTCCCTATAGGGTCTGAGGAGGGGGGGTGGTTATAGATGTAGGGGGCCCTATAGGGCCTGGGTAAGTCTCTGGGATCTGTAGGGCCCTGTGGGGTTTGGGGTGGGAGCTGTAGGATCAGGGGAGCGTCTATAGGGTGTGGGGGGAGCCCTATAGGATCCGACCCCCCCCACACCCCACCCCACCCCATTGTTTGGGGCCATTTGGGAACACGGAAGGGATGGGGACGGCCCCGAGTCCCACCCAGGCTTAACCCCATGACTCAGCCCCACGCTGGAGCCTCCCAGTGGGATACTGGGGTGTAATGGGAGGGGGGGGGGGGAAGGGGTCACCCCATATCACGGGTGGGAAACCACATTAGTGGGGTATGGCCCTATATCATGAGTGGGAGACCCCCATTATGGGCAGGAGCCCCATTGGGATAAATGGGAGACCCCCATTATGGGCAGGAACCCCATTGGAATTAATGGGAGACCCCCTTAATGGGCAGGAGCCCCATTGGGATAAATGGGAGACCCCATTGGGGGCACAAACCCCATTGGAATGAGTGGGAGACCCCCATTGGGGACACAAACCCCATTGGGATAAATGGGAGACCCCCATAGGGGGCACAAACCCCATTGGGGTGGATGGGAGACCCCCATTATGGGCAGGAACCCTATTGGAATGAATGGGAGACCCTCTATGGGGGCAGGAGCCCCATTGGGATTAGTGGGAGACCCCCTTAATGGGCTATGACCCCATATCACGAGTGGGAGACCCCACTGGGGGCAGGAACCCCATTGGGATAAATGGGAGACCCCCATTATGGGCACAAACCCCATTGGGATAAATGGGGGACCCCCATTATGGGCAGGAACCCCATTGGGATGAATGGGAGACCCCCTTAGTGGGGTATGGCCCTATATCATGAATGGGAGACCCCCATTGGGGGCACAAACCCCATTGGGATTAGTGGGAGACCCCCATTGGGGGCACAAACCCCATTGGAATGAATGGGAGCCCCCATTGGGGACACAAACCCCATTGGGATAAATGGGAGACCCCCTTAGTGGGGTATGGCCCCATATCACGAGTGGGAGACCCCCATTGGGGGCAGGAACCCCATTGGGATAAATGGGAGACCCCATTAGTGGGGTATGAACCCATATCACGAGTGGGAGACCCCCATTGGGGGCAGGAGCCCCATTGGAATGAATGGGAGACCCCCTTAGTGGGGTATGACCCCATATCACGAGTGGGAGACCCCCATTGGGGGCAGGAACCCCATTGGGATAAATGGGAGACCCCCATTATGGGCAGGAACCCCATTGGAATGAATGGGAGACCCCCTTAGGGGGCACAAACCCCATTGGGATAAATGGGAGACCCCTTTAGTGAGTACTGACCCTAAATCCCAGGTGGGAGACCCCCATAGGGGGCACAAACCCCATTGGAATGAATGGGAGACCCCCATTATGGGCAGGAGCCCCATTGGGGTGGGTGGGAGACCCCCATAGGGGGCACAAACCCCATTGGGATAAATGGGAGACCCCATTGGGGGCACAAACCCCATTGGGGTGGATGGGAGACCCCTTTGAGTCCCCCCCCCTCCCCCTAAATCCCATTATGGGGCACAAAAACCCCACCCTGGCCCCACAGCGTTGCCCCATAGCGGGTGGGTGTCACCCCCCCCTGCCCCACACCCACCCCACCCCACAGCGAATCCTTCCGTCTCGCCCCACAACGTCACAGCACACGACAAAGGACGAGCCCTAAAGGCTGCAGGTCAGTTGGAGGCTCCTTAATTACCCCCATGGGGCAGATTGGGGTCCTTTAATTACCCCCAGGGGTAGATTGGGGTCTCTCAATTACTCCCAGGGGTAGATTTGGGTCTCTTAATTACCCCCAGGGGTAGATTGGGGTCTCTTAATTACCCCCAGGGGCAGATTGGGGTCCTTTAATTACCCCCAGGGGCAGATTTGGGGTCCCTTAATTACCCCCAGGGGCAGATTTGGGGTCCCTTAATTACCCCCAGGGGCAGATTTGGGTCTCTTAATTACCCCCAGGGGTAGATTTGGGTCTCTTAATTACCCCCAGGGGCAGATTGGGGTCTCTTAATTACCCCCAGGGGCAGATTGGGGTCTCTTAATTACCCCAAGGGGCAGATTGGGGTCTCTTAATTACCCCCAGGGGTGGATTGGGGTCTCTTAATTACCCCCAGGGGTGGATTGGGGTCACTTAATTACCCCCAGGGGTAGATTGGGGTCTCTTAATTACCCCCAGGGGCAGATTGGGGTCTCTTAATTACCCCCAGGGGTAGATTGGGGTCCTTTAATTACCCCCAGGGGTAGATTGGGGTCTCTTAATTACCCCCAGGGGCAGATTGGGGTCTCTTAATTACCCCAAGGGGCAGATTTGGGTCTCTTAATTACCCCCAGGGGCAGATTTGGGTCTCTTAATTACCCCCAGGGTCAGATTTGGGTCTCTTAATTACCCCCAGGGGCAGATTGGGGTCTCTTAATTACCCCAAGGGGCAGATTGGGGTCTCTTAATTACCCCCAGGGGCAGATTGGGGTCTCTTAATTACCCCCAGGGGTAGATTGGGGTCTCTTAATTACCACCCATACATGATGCCCCCCCCATATATAGGATTAGCCCCCCATATATAAGATGACCCCCCCATATATAGGATTACCCCCCCCATATATGGGATTAGCCCCCTCCATATATAGGATTAGCCCCCCATATATAAGATGACCCACCCCATATATAAGATGACCCCCCTATATATAAGATAACCCCCCCATATATAGGATGACCCCCCCATATATAGGATGAACCCCCATATATATAAGATAACCCCCCCATATATAGGATGACCCCCCCATATATAGGATTAGCCCCCCCATATATAAGATAACCCCCCCATATATAGTATGAGCCCCATATATAAGATGACCCCCCCCCATATATAGGATGAGCCCCATATATAGGATGCCCCCCCCATATATAAGATAACCCCCCATACATGATGCCCCCCCATATATAAGATAACCCCCCCATATATAGGATGAGCCCCATATATAGGATGACCCCCCCCATATATAAGATAACCCCCCCATATATAGGATGACCCCCATATATAAGATGACCCCCCCATATATAAGATAACCCCCCCATATATAGGATGACCCCCCATATATAAGATGCCCCCCCCATATATAAAATGACCCCCCCCATATATAGGATGAGCCCCATATATAGGATGACCCCCCCCATATATAAGATAACCCCCCCATATATAGGATGACCCCCTCCCATATATAGGATGACCCCCCCCATATATATAAGATGCCCCCCCATATATAAGATGACCCCCCCATATATAAAATGAGCCCCCCCATATATAGGATGAGCCCCATATATAGGATGACCCCCCCCATATATAAGATGACCCCCCCATATATAGGATTACCCCCCCATATATAAGATAACCCCCCCATATATAGGATGACCCCCCCATATATAGGATGACCCCCCCCATATATAAGATGACCCCCCCATATATAGGATTACCCCCCCATATATGGGATTAGCCCCCCCCATATATAAAATGACCCCCCCCATATATAGGATGAGCCCCATATATAGGATGACCCCCATATATAAGATGACCCCCCCCCATATATAAGATGACCCCCCATACATGATGCCCCCCCCATATATAGGATTAGCCCCCCATATATATAAGATGACCCCCCCCATATATAAAATGAGCCCCCCCCATATATAGGATTAGCCCCATATATAGGATGACGCCCATATATAGGATGACCCCCCCATATATAGGATTAGCCCCCCCATATATAGGATGACCCCCCCCCATATATATAAGATGACCCCCCATACATGATGCCCCCCCCCATATATAGGATTAGCCCCCCCCCCATATATAAGATGACCCCCCCATATATAGGATGCCCCCCCCATATATAAGATAACCCCCCCATATATAGGATGACCCCTCCATATATATAAGATAACCCCCCCATATATAGGATGCCCCCCATATATAGGATTAGCCCTTCATATATAAGATGACCCCCCCATATATAGGATTACCCCCCTCATATATGGGATTAGCCCCCCCCATATATAGGATGACCCCCCCATATATAAGATAACCCCCCCATATATAGGATGACCCCCATATATAAGATAACCCCCCCATATATAGGATGACCCCCATATATAAGATGACCCCCCCCATATATAGGATGAGCCCCATATATAGGATGACCCCCCCCCTCCGGACCCTCCTGCTATTGGCTGCACTGTGGATCCCCATAGAAGGTGAGAGCTCCATTCCTTTACTTTAAGGGGGGGGGGGGGTCATTATATATGGGGGGGAGGGCCACCCTATAAACGACCCCCCCCCAAAACCTCTCCCCCCCCCCCACAGCGACCACCGGCTCCAACAGCTCTCGTGTGATCGGGGGGTCCCCGTGCCCCCCCCATTCCCAACCCTGGCAAGCAGCGATCTTCAAGGACCTGGCCCTGCTCTGCGGGGGGGTCCTCATTCACCCCCTATGGGTGCTCAGTGCAGCCCATTGCTACCGACCAGGGTGAGTTTGGGGGGGGGGGTCACCTTTATTTACCCCCCCCCACCCCCCTCCCCATCCCCATCCCTTTCTGACCCTTTTCTTGGGTCCTTGACCCCCAAATCTGCCTCTTTTTACCCCAAATCTGCCTCTTTTCATCCCAAATCTGCCTCTTTTTACCCCAAATCTGCCTTTATTACCCCAAATCTGCCTCTTTTCCCCCCAAATCTGCCTCTTTTCACCCCAAATCTGCCTCTTTTCCCCCCAAATCTGCCTCGTTCAACCCCAAATCTGCCTCTTTTTACCCCAAATCTGCCTCTTTTCACCCCAAATCTGCCTCTTTTCCCCCAAATCTGCCTCTTTTCACCCCAAATTTGCCTCTTTTCACCCCAAATCTGCCTCTTTTTACCCCAAATCTGCCTCTTTTCACCCCCAATCTGCCTCTTTTCACCCCAAATCTGCCTCTTTTCATCCCAAATCTGCCTCTTTTCCCCCCCCAAATCTGCCTCTTTTCACCCCAAATCTGCCTCTTTTCCCCCAAATCTGCCTCTTTTCCCCCCCCAAATCTGCCTCTTTTCCCCCAAATCTGCCTCTTTTCACCCCAAATCAGCATTTATTACCCAAATCTGCCTCTTTTTACCCCAAATCTGCCTCTTTTCCCCCCAAATCTGCCTCTTTTCACCCCAAATTTGCCTCTTTTCACCCCAAATCTGCCTCTTTTCACCCCAAATCTGCCTCTTTTCCCCCCAAATCTGCCTCTTTTCCCCCCAAATCTGCCTCTTTTTACCCCAAATCTGCCTCTTTTCACCCCAAATCTGCCTCTTTTTACCCCAAATCTGCCTCTTTTCACCCCAAATCTGCCTCTTTTCCCCCAAATCTGCCTCTTTTTACCCCAAATCTGCCTCTTTTCACCCCAAATCTGCCTCTTTTCCCCCCAAATCTGCCTCTTTTCCCCCAAATCTGCCTCTTTTCACCCCAAATCTGCCTCTTTTCTCCCCAAATCTGCCTCTTTTCATCCCAAATCTGCCTCTTTTCCCCCAAATCTGCCTCTTTTCCCCCAAATCTGCCTCTTTTCACCCCAAATCTGCCTCTTTTTCCCCCAAATCTGCCTTTTTTACCCCAAATCTGCCTCTTTTTACCCCAAATCTGCCTATTTTCACCCCAAATCTGCATATTTTCACCCCAAATCTGCCTCTTTTTACCCCAAATCTGACTTTTTTACCCCAAATCTGCCTCTTTTTACCCCAAATCTGCCTCTTTTCCCCCCAAATCTGCCTTTTTTACCCCAAATCTGCCTCTTTTCCCCCCAAATCTGCCTCTTTTTCCCCCAAATCTGCCTCTTTTTCCCCCAAATCTGCCTCTTTTAACCCCAAATCTGCCTCTTTTCCCCAAAAATCTGCCTCTTTTTACCCCAAATCTGCCTCTTTTTACCCCAAATCTGCCTCTTTTAACCCCAAATCTGCCTCTTTTTCCCCCAAATCTGCCTCTTTTTACCCCAAATCTGCCTCTTTTCCCCCCAAATCTGCCTCTTTTCCCCCAAAATCTGCCTCTTTTTACCCCAAATCTGCCTCTTTTCTCCCAAAATCTGCCTCTTTTTCCCCCAAACATTCCCTTTCTCCCCATATACGACTCAAATCTGCCCCAATTTCCCCCCATTTCCCCTTAATTCTCCCCATTTTCACCCTCATTTCCCCCCATTTCCCCCACTTTTCCCCCCAATTTCCCCCTCCTTCCCCAATTTCCCCCCTTTTCACCTCTATTTCCCCCCCAGTTCCCCCTTTCCCCCCCCCAGTTCCCCCATTTCCCCTTAATTCTGCCCTTTTTCACCCTAATTTCCCTCCTCTTCCCCCCCATTTCCCCCCCCATTCCCCCATTTCCCCTTAATTCTGCCCATTTTCCTCCTAATTTCCCCATAACTCTGCCTATTTTACCCCCATTTCCCCCCTTTCCCCCCAATTTCCCCATTTCCCCCCTCTCCCCCCATTCCCCCCCCAATTTCCCCATTTTTCCCCCCATTTCCCCTTAACTCTGCCCATTTCTTCCCCTTTTCCCCCCAATTCCCCCATTTCCCCTTAACTCTGCCCATTTTCACCCTAATTTCCCCCCAATTCCCCCACTTCCCCCCCATTTCCCCCCAGTTTCCCCATTTCCCCTTAACTCTGCCCATTTTCCTCCTAATTTCCCCATAACTCTACCTATTTTCCCCCCAATTCCCCTTTTCCCCCCAATTTTCCCCTTTTCCCCCCAATTTCCACCATTTTCCCCCCAATTTCCCCCCTTTTCCTCCGCATTTCCCCCTTAATTCCCCCATTTCCCCTTAACTCTGCCCATTTCCCTCCCCATTTCCCCTTAACTCTGCCCATTTTCACCCTAATTTCCCCCCACCTCCCCCCCATTTTCCCCCAATTTCCCCCAATTTCCCCCTCCTTCCCCAATTTCCCCCCTTTTCACCCCCATTTCCCCCCCACTTCCCCCCCATTTTCCCCCCAGTTCCCCCATTTCCCCTTAACTCTGCCCATTTTCACCCTAATTTCCCCCCTCTTCCCCCCAATTTCCCCTTATTTCCCCCATTTCCCCTTAACTCTGCTCATTTCCCCTTAACTCTGCCCATTTCCCCTTAACTCTGCCCATTTTCCCTTAATTCTGCCCTTTTTCCCCCCAATTTCCCCCCTTTTCCTCCGCATTTCCCCCCCAATCCCCCTATTTCCCCCTAATTCTGCCCATTTCCCTCCCCATTTCCCCTTAACTCTGCCCATTTCCCCCCCCAATTCCCCCATTTCCCCTTAACTCTGCCCATTTTCACCCTAATTTCCCCCCTTTTCCCCCCAAATTTCCCCTCTTTTCCCCCCCCCAACCCTCCAGCCTGGCCATGATCCGTCTGGGTGAGCACAACCTCCGCCGCCACGACGGGACGGAGCAGCTCCGTCTGTCCCTCCGCCTGTACCCCCACCCCAAATACAGCCCCACCACCCTGGAGCACGACCTGATGCTCGTCCGCCTCCGTCGTCCCGCTGCCGTCGGCCCCGATGTCAGACCCCTGCCCATAGGAACACGATGTCCCGCACCCGGAACGCGGTGTCACATATCGGGGTGGGGGACCATCACCAGCCCCAAAAGTATGACCCTAAAAGTGGGAGATTTGGGCCCAAAATGGTGGTATTTGGGGGTTTCGGGGCCCTGAAATGGGAGATTTGGCCCCAAAATGGAGGTCTTTGGGGTTGGGTGTTGATAAGATGACCCTAAAGTGGGAGATTTAGACCCAAAATGGAGGTCTTTGGGGGAGATTTGGCCCCAAAATGGAGGTCTTTGGGGTTGGGTATCAATGTCAGACCCCTGCCCATAGGAACACGATGTCCCGCACCCGGAACGCGGTGTCACATCTCGGGGTGGGGGACCATCACCAGCCCCAAAAGTATGACCCTAAAGTGGGAGATTTGGGCCCAAAATGGTGGTATTTGGGGGAGATTTGGCCCCAAAGTGGAGGTCTTTGCGGTTGGGTGTTGATAAGATGACCCTAAAGTGGGAGATTTGGCCCCAAAGTGGAGGTCTTTGGGGTTGGGTGTCAATGGGATGACCCTAAAGTGGGAGATTTGGGGTTGGAGGCTCTGAAGTGGGAGATTTCGTCAATGTGATGACCCTAAAGTGGGAGATTTGGCCCCAAAATGGGGGTCTATGGGGTTGGGTATCAATGGGATGACCCTAAAGTGGGAGATTTGGCCCCAAAATGGAGGTCTTTGGGGTTGGGTATCAATGTCAGACCCCTGCCCTTAGGAACACGATGTCCCGCACCCGGAACGCGGTGTCACATCTCGGGGTGGGGGACCATCACCAGCCCCAAAAGTATGACCCTAAAAGTGGGAGATTTGGGCCCAAAATGGTGGTATTTGGGGGTTTGGGGGCCCTGAAATGGGAGATTTGGCCCCAAAATGGAGGTCTTTGGTGTTGGATGTCAATGGGATGACCCTAAGTTGGGACATTTGGACCCAAAATGGAGGTCTTTGGGGGATCTATGTCAATGGGATGACCGTAAAGTGGAAGATTTGGCCCCAGAATGGAGGTCTTTGGGGTTGGATGTCAATGGGATGACCCTAAGTTGGGAGATTTTGACCCAAAATTGAGGTCATTTGGGGTTGGGTGTCAATGGGATGACCCTAAAGTGGGAGATTTGGCTCCAAAATGGAGGTCTTTGGGGTTGGGTATCAATGTCAGACCCCTGCCCATAGGAACACAATGTCCCGCACCCGGAACGCGGTGTCACATCTCGGGGTGGGGGACCATCACCAGCCCCAAAAGTATGACCCTAAAGTGGGAGATTTGGGCCCAAAATGGTGGTATTTGGGGGAGATTTGGCCCCAAAATGGTGGTCTATGGGGGGATTTATGGCAATGGGCTGACCCTAAAGTGGGAGATTTGGCAACATAATGGAGGTCTTTGGGGTTGGGTGTCAATGGGATGACCCTAAAGTGGGAGATTTGGCCCCAAAATGGGGGTCTATGGGGGGATTTATGGCAATGGGCTGACCCTAAAGTGGGAGATTTGGCAACATAATGGAGGTCTTTGGGGTTGGGTGTCAATGGGATGACCCTAAGTTGGGAGATTTGGACCCAAAATGGAGGTCTTTGGGGGATCTATGTCAATGGGATGACCGTAAAGTGGGAGATTTGGCCCCAAAATGGGGGTCTATGGGGGGATTTATGGCAATGGGCTGACCCTAAAGTGGGAGATTTGGCAACATAATGGAGGTCTTTGGGGTTGGGTGTCAATGGGATGACCCTAAGTTGGGAGATTTGGACCCAAAATGGAGGTCTTTGGGGGATCTATGTCAATGGGATGACCGTAAAGTGGAAGATTTGGCCCCAGAATGGAGGTCTTTGGGGTTGGATGTCAATGGGATGACCGTAAAGTGGAAGATTTGGCCCCAAAATGGAGGTCTTTGGGGTTGGGTATCAATGTCAGACCCCTGCCCTTAGGAACACGATGCCCCGCACCCGGAACGCGGTGTCACATCTCAGGGTGGGGGACCATCACCAGCCCCAAAAGTATGACCCTAAAAGTGGGAGATTTGGACCCAAAATGGTGGTATTTGGGCCCAAAATGGGGGTATTTGGGGATTTATGGCAATGAGATGATCCTAAAGTGGGAGATTTGGACCCAAAATGGGGGTCTATGGGGGGATTTATGGCAATGGGATGACCCTAAAGTGGGAGATTTGGCCCCAAAATGGGGGTCTTTGGGGTTGGATGTCAATGGGATGACCATAAAGTGGGAGATTTGGCCCCAAAATGGGGGTCTATGGGGGGATTTATGGCAATGGGATGACCCTAAAGTGGGAGATTTGGACCCAAAATGGAGGTCTTTGGGGGATTTATGGCAATGGGCTGACCCTAAAGTGGGAGATTTGGGCCCAAAATGGAGGTCTTTGGGGTTCTGTGGCAATGGGATGACCCTAAAGTGGAAGATTTGGCCCCAAAATGGAGGTCTTTGGGGTTGGATGGTAATGGGATGACCCTAAAGTGGAAGATTTGGCCCCAAAATGGGGGTCTATGGGGGGATTTATGGCAATGGGATGACCGTAAAGTGGGAGATTTGGACCCAAAATTGAGGTCTTTGGGGTTAGGTGTCAATGGGATGACCCTAAAGTGGGAGATTTGGCCCCAAAATTGAGGTCTTTGGGGTTGGGTATCAATGGGATGACCCTAAAGTGGGAGATTTGGACCCAAAATGGGGGTCTATGGGGTTGGGTATCAATGTCAGACCCCTGCCCATAGGAACACGATGTCCCGCACCCAGAACGCGGTGTCACATCTCGGGGTGGGGGACCATCACCAGCCCCAAAAGTATGACCCTAAAAGTGGGAGATTTGGGCCCAAAATGGTGGTATTTGGGGGTTTGGGGGCTCTGAAATGGGAGATTTGGCCCCAAAATGGAGGTCTTTGGGGTTGGGTGTTGATAAGATGACCCTAAAGTGGGAGATTTAGACCCAAAATGGAGGTCTTTGGGGTTGGATGTCAATGGGATGACCGTAAAGTGGGAGATTTGGCCCCAAAATGGAGGTCTTTGGGGTTGGGTGTTGATAAGATGACCCTAACATGGGAGATTTGGCCCCAAAATGGAGGTCTTTGGGGTTGGGTGTTGATAAGATGACCCTAAAGTGGGAGATTTGGCCCCAAAATTGAGGTCTTTGGGGTTGGGTATCAATGTCAGACCCCTGCCCTTAGGAACACGATGTCCCGCACCCGGAACGCGGTGTCACATCTCGGGGTGAGGGACCATCACCAGCCCCAAAAGTATGACCCTAAAGTGGGAGATTTGGGCCCAAAATGGTGGTATTTGGGCCCAAAATGGGGGTATTTGGGGATTTATGGCAATGAGATGATCCTAAAGTGGGAGGTTTGGCCCCAAAATGGGGGTCTATGGGGGGATTTATGGCAATGGGATGACCGTAAAGTGGAAGATTTGGCCCCAAAATGGAGGTCTTTGGGGTTGGGTGTCAATGGGATGACCCTAAAGTGGAAGATTTGGCCCCAAAATGGAGGTCTATGGGGTTGGGTGTCAATGGGATGACCCTAAAGTGGAAGATTTGGCCCCAAAATGGAGGTCTTTGGGGTTGGGTATCAATGTCAGACCCCTGCCCATAGGAACACGATGTCCCGCACCCGGAACACGGTGTCACATCTCGGGGTGGGGGACCATCACCAGCCCCAAAAGTACGACCCTAAAGTGGGAGATTTGGGCCCAAAATGGTGGTATTTGGGGGTTTGGGGGCTCTGAAATGGGAGATTTGGCCCCAAAATGGAGGACTTTGGGGTTGGGTGTTGATAAGATGACCCTAAAGTGGGAGATTTAGACCCAAAATGGGGGTCTATGGGGGGATTTATGTCAATGGGATGACCCTAAAGTGGGAGATTTGGCCCCATAATGGAGGTCTATGGGGTTGGGTATCAATGGGATGACCCTAAAGTGGGAGATTTTGACCCAAAATTGAGGTCATTTGGGGATCTATGGCAATGGGATTACCCTAAAGTGGGAGATTTGGACCCAAAATGGAGGTCTATGGGGTTGGGTGTCAATGGGATGACCCTAAAGTGGGAGATTTGGCCCCAAAATGGGGGTCTATGGGGGGATTTATGGCAATGGGATGATCCTAAAGTGGGAGATTTGGCCCCAAAATGGAGGTCTTCGGGGTTGGGTGTTGATAAGATGACCCTAAAGTGGGAGATTTAGAGCCAAAATGGAGGTCTTTGGGGTTGGGTGTCAATGGGATGACCCTAACGTGGGAGATTTGGCCCCAAAATGGGGGTCTATGGGGGGATTTATGGCAATGGGATGACCCTAAAGTGGGAGATTTGGCCCCAAAATGGAGGTCTTTGGGGTTGGATGTCAATGGGATGACCATAAAGTGGGAGATTTGGCCCCAAAATGGGGGTCTATGGGGGGATTTATGGCAATGGGATGACCCTAAAGTGGGAGATTTGGCCCCAAAATGGAGGTTTTTGGGGGGATTTATGGCAATGGGATGACCCTAAAGTGGGAGATTTGGCCCCAAAATGGAGCTCTTTGGGGTTGTGTGTCAATGGGATGACCCTAAAGTGGGAGATTTGGCCCCAAAATGGGAGTCTTTACGGGATCTAGGGTCATCCCATGCCATAGAGTAGGAGATTTGGACCCAAAATGGAGGTCTTTGGGGGATCTATGGCAATGGGGGTTTTTGAGAGGAGATTTGGGGCATTTCTGGGGCAAATTGGGGTTCTGGGAATTGAGAGTGTTTGGGGGTGAATTTTGGGTCAAATTTGGTGGATTTGGGGGTTTCAAATTTGGGGGATTTTGGTAAAATCCAATGACATTTTTTGGACAATGACTACTTTTAAGGGCAAAATATGGAGATTTGGGGGGTTTTGGGTGGAAATTTGTGGCATTTCTGGGGCGATTTGGGGCTCGGGAGAAAACAGGTTGAATTGAGGGTGTTTTGGGGGTGAATTTTGGGGTGAATTTGGGTGTTTTTGGGGGCAGGAACGTTCCCCAGGATCCTGCAATGCGCCAACGTGACGCTGCAGTCGGAGCAGCGCTGCCGTCAGGCGCATCCCAAACTCTTCAGTCCCAACATGGTTTGCGCTATTGGGATGGGACCAAGGGGGGAACCCAGCGATGCCTGTCAGGTGGGGACTGGGAGGGAATGGGATTAACTGGGATTAACTGGGATGGGACTGGGATGGAATGGGATGGGACTGGGAGAGACTGGGGGGGACTGGGGGGGACTGGGAGGAGATATGGGGGGATATGGGGGGACTGGGAGGGATTGGGATTAACTGGGATGGACTGGGAGAGACTGGGATGGGACTGAGATGGGACTGGAGGGGACTGGGATGGGACTGGGAGGAGATATGGGGGGATATAGGGGGGATATGGGGGGACTGGGAGGGACTGGGATTAACTGGGATGGGACTGGGATGGGACTGGGATGGGATTGGGGGGGACTGGGATGGACTGGGAGAGACTGGGATGGACTGGGAGGAGATATGGGGGGATATAGGGGGGATATGGGGGGACTGGGAGGGAATGGGATTAACTGGGATTAACTGGGATGGGACTGGGATGGGACTGGGATGGAATGGGATGGGACTGGGATGGAATGGGATTGGGATTAACTGGGATGGACTGGGATGGGACTGGGACGGAATGGGATGGGACTGGGGGGGACTGGGAGGAGATATGGGGGGATATAGGGGGGATATGGGGGGACGGGGAGGGACTGGGATTAACTGGGATGGGACTGGGAGAGACTGGGACGGAATGGGATGGGACTGGGGGGGACTGGTATGGGACTGGGAGGGACTGGGATGGAATGGGATGGGACTGGGGGGGACTGGGAGGAGATATGGGGGGATATAGGGAGGATATGGGGGGACTGGGATTAACTGGGATGGACTGAATGGGACTGGGAGAGACTGGGATGGGACTGGGATGGAATGGGATTGGGATTAACTGGGATGGACTGGGATGGGACTGGGAGGGAATGGGATGGGACTGGGGGGGACTGGGAGGAGATATGGGGGGATATAGGGGGGATATGGGGGAACTGGGGGGGACTGGGATTAACTGGGATTAACTGGGATGGAATGGGATGAGACTGGGATGGAATGGGATGGGACTGGGGGGGACTGGGAGGAGATATGGGGGGATATAGGGGGGATATGGGGGGACTGGGATTAACTGGGATGGGACTGGGATGGAATGGAATGGGACTGGGGGGGACTGGGAGGAGATATGGGGGGATATGTGGGGACTGGGAGGGACTGGGATGGACTGGGATGGACTGGGACGGAATGGGATGGGACTGGGAGGAGATTGGGAGGGGATATGGTGGGATATGGGGGGACTGGGAGGAGATTGGGGTGGACTGGGAAGGGACTGGGATGGAATGGGATGGGACTGGGAGGGCAGTGGGATATACTGGGAGGGATTGGGAGGAGATATGGGGGGATATAGGGGGGATCTAACCGGGATCTAACTGGGTTCCAACTGGGATCTAACTGGGATCCTACTGAGCTCTAACTTGGCTCTAACTGGGATCTAACTGGGTTCTAACTGGGATCTAACTGGGTTCTAACTGGGATCAAACTGGGTTCTAACCGGGATCTAACTGGGCTCTAACTGGGATCTAACTGGGTTCTAACTGGGATCTATCTGGGATCTAACTGGGCTCTAACCGGGATCTAACTGGGCTCTAACTGGGATCCAACTGGGCTCTAACCGGGATCTAACTGGGCTCTAACTGGGTTCCAACTGGGATCTAACTGGGCTCTAACCAGGATCTAACTGGGCTCTAACTGGGTTCCAAATGGGATCCAACTGGGCTCTAACCGGGATCTAACTGGACTCTAACTGGGCTCTAACTGGGATCTAACTGGGATCAAACTGGGTTCCAACTGGGATCCAACTGGGCTCTAAATGGGATCCTAATGAGCTCTAACTGGTCTCTAACTGGTCTCTAACTGGGATCCTACTGGGCTCTAACTGGGTTCTAAGTGGGATCTAACTGGGATCCAAATGGGATCCAACTGGGCTCTAACCGGGATCTAACTGGGATCTAACTGGGATCTAACCGGGATCCAAATGGGATCCAACTGGGCTCTAACCGGGATCTAACTGGGCTCTAACTGGGATCTAACTGGGATCCAACTGGGTTCTAACCGGGATCTAACTGGGCTCTAACTGGGTTCCAACTGGGATCCAACTGGGCTCTAACCGGGATCTAACTGGGCTCTAACTGGGCTCTAACTGGGATCTAACTGGGATCAAACTGGGCTCTAACTGGGATCCAACTGGGCTCTAAATGGGATCCTAATGAGCTCTAACTGGGATCTAACTGGGCTCTAACTGGGATCCTACTGGGCTCTAACTGGGTTCTAAGTGGGATCTAACTGGGATCCAACTGGGATCCAACTGGGCTCTAACCGGGATCTAACTGGGCTCTAACTGGGTTCCAACTGGGATCCAACTGGGCTCTAACCGGGATCTAACTGGGCTCTAACTGGGTTCCAACTGGGATCCAACTGGGCTCTAACCGGGATCTAACTGGGCTCTAACCGGGATCTAACTGGGCTCTAACCGGGATCTAACTGGGCTCTAACTGGGTTCCAACTGGGATCCAACTGGGCTCTAACCGGGATCGAACTGGGCTCTAACTGGGTTCCAACTGGGCTCTAACCGGGATCTAACTGGGCTCTAACTGGGTTCCAACTGGGATCCTACTGGGCTCTAACTGGGTTCTAAGTGGGATCTAACTGGGATCCAAATGGGATCCAACTGGGCTCTAACCGGGATCTAACTGGGATCTAACTGGGATCCAAATGGGATCCAACTGGGCTCTAACTGGGATCCAACTGGGATCTAACTGGGATTTAACTGGGATCTAACTGGGATCTAACTGGGTTGCAACTGGGACCTAAGTGGGATCTAAGTGGGATCCAACTGGGCTCTAACTGGGATCTAACTGGGTTCTAACTGGGATCCAACTGGGATCTAACTGGGATCCAACTGGGATCTAACTGGGATCCAAATCGGTTCCAACTGGGCTCTAACTGGGATCTAACTGGGCTCTAACTGGGATCCAACTGGGTTCCAAATGGGATCCAACTGGGCTCTAACCAGGATCCAACTGGGCTCTAACCAGGATCTAACTGGGATCTAACTGGGCTCTAACTGGGATCTAACCGGGTTCCAACTGGGTTTCAACTGGGATCCAACTGGGCTCTAATTGGGCTCTAACTGGGCTCTAACTGGGATCCAACTGGGTTCTAACTGGGCTCTGTTGGTGCCCACAGGGTGACTCTGGCGGCCCTTTGGTGTGCGGGGGTCGTTTGAGGGGCATCGTTTCTTGGGGTCCCCGTGTCTGTGGGACCCCCCAACAACCCGGGGTCTACGTCAACCTCTGCCGGTACCTCCCGTGGCTGCGTCGTACCATGGGGGGGCAATGAGGACATGGGACCCCCCCCCAAATTAACAACACCCCCCACCCCCCCCATGCCCACCATGACCACCACCCCCTTTCTCGTATCCCCCTGATCTCCCCCTTAAATCCCCCCCAAAACCCTCAAATGGCATCAAATCCCCTCTCCATAATGCCCCCCCCCCTATTTCCCCACGTACCCCCCCAAAATACCCCCAAACACCCCTCAGATCGACCCCCCCCACCCCATTTACCCCCATCTCTTCCCACCACCCCCCTCCCCAAATCTCCCCCAATAATCCCCCCCATAAACCTACAACCCCCCCCCCCAATAAAATCCATCTGGGGAGCTCAGATTCGTGATGGAATTTGGGGGGTGGGGGGGGGGAGTTATAGAGCCAATTCTATGGGGCTGATTCTATGGGGCTGAATTAACACCCCCCCCCCCAATTAATCTCAGTCTCCTCATTAATCCCTATTGTCCCCCCTCAATTAATCTCCCACCTCCCAATTAACCTCAATTAACCTCAGCCCCCCCCCCCCCCCAAATGCATCCCTTCTCTCCCCCTTAATTAATCTCACCCACCCACCCCCATCAATTAATCAACTCTCTCTCCCCCTTAATTAATCTCCAACCCCCAATTAATCATCTCTCTACAAACAAATTAATATTAATCTAAGCCCCCCCCTCAATTAATGTCATATCCCTAATTAATCTCACCCCCCCCCAATTAATTGCAGATCCCTAATTAATCTCATTCCCCCCCCAATTAATTTCATATCCCTAATTAATCTCAGCCCCCCCCCCCCCCCCATAATTAATCATCACTCTCCCCCATAATTAATCCCTGACACCCAATTAACCTCAGCCCCCCCCCCCCCCCTTAATTAATCACCTCCCTCCTCCTTTAATTGGCCCCTCCCCCAATTAACCCCCATCTGTCCCTCAGGGTGGGGCAGCCCGGCTTAATTAGAATCACGTAATTAAGGGTAATTAGCGGCTGTGGGTGGTGGGCTGAGTCAGCACCGCCCGGCCCAGTCCGCCCAGTAACAACGAGAGGGCAAACTGGGAGCGCTGTGAACTGCAATGACCCGGAGGGACTGGGGGCAACTGGGGGCAACTGGGATAAACTGGGAGGGACTGGGGGCAACTGGGAGGGAATGGGGGCAACTGGGGGCAACTGGGAGGGACTGGGGGCAACTGGGGGCAACTGAGAGGGAATGGGGGGGACTGGGGGCAACTGGGGGGGAATGGGAGGGAATGGAGGCAACTGGGAGGGAATGGGGGGGGGAATGGGGGCAACTGGGATAAACTGGGAGGGGATGGGAGGGAATGGGGGCAACTGGGAGGGAATGGGGGCAACTGGGATAAACTGGGAGGGAATGGGAGGGGTTAGGAGTAATTGGGAGGGAATGGGGGCAACTGAGAGGGAATGGGAGGGACTGGGGGCAACTGGGAGGGAATGGGGGGGGTTAGGGGCAACTGGGGGGAAATGGGAGGGTTTAGGGGCAACTGGGGGGGAATGGGAGGGAATGGGAGGGAATGGGGGCAACTGGGAGGGACTGGGAGGGAATGGGAGGGAATGGGGGCAACTGGGAGGGACTGAGGGCAACTGGGAGAGAATGGGGGCAACTGGGAGGGAATGGGAGGGAATGGGGGTAACTGGGAGGGAATGGGGGCAACTGGGGGCAACTGGGAGGGAATGGGAGGGAATGGGGGCAACTGGGAGGGACTGGGGGCAACTGGGAGGGAATGGGAGTGACTGGGGGCAACTGGGGGCAACTGGGATAAACTGGGAGGGAATGGGGGGAAATGGGGGCAACTGGGAGGGAATGGGGGCAACTGAGAGGGAATGGGGGGGAATGGGAGGGACTGGGGGCAACTGGGATAAACTGGGAGGGAATGGGAGGGACTGGGGGCAACTGGGAGGGAATGGGGGGGAATGGGGGCAACTGGGGGCAATTGGGGGGGAATGGGAGGGAATGGGGGCAACTGGGATAAACCGGGAGGGAATGGGGGCAACTGGGGGCAACTGGGGGGGAATGGGAGGGAATGGGAGGGGAATGGGGGCAACTGGGGGCAATTGGGAGCTACTGAGGGCAACTGGGAGGGACTGGAAGACACTGGGAGGGATGGGGAGGGGTAACTGGGAGGAACTGGGAGGGACTGGGGGGAAAAAGGAGGAAATGAAGGGGAAAAAGAATTGGGGGAGGAAATGAGGAAATGGGAGGGGAAAAGAACCACAAAAATTGGGGGGGAAAAGGAGGAAATTGGGGGAAAACGGGAGGAAAAAGGAGGAAATGGAAGAGGAAAAAGACAGGATTGGGGGGAAATGGAGGAAATTGGAAGGGAAAAAGGCAAATTTGGGGGGGAATGGAGGAAATGGAAGAGGAAAAAGGAAGAATTGAGGGAAAAGTGGGAAGTGGGAGGAAAAAGGAGGAAATTGTAGGGGAAAAGGGGCAAATTTGGGGAGAAAAGGAGGAAAAAGGAAAGGGAAACAGGCAAAATTGAGGAAGAAAAGGAGGAAATAGGGGGAAAAGGGCAAATTTGTGGAGAAAAGGAGGAAAAAGGAAAGGGAAACAGGCAAAATTGAGGAAGAAAAGGAGGAAATAGGGGAAAATAGGGGGAAAAAGGAGGAAATCGAAGGGGAACAAGGCAAATTTTAGGGGGGGGAGGATGAAATTAAAGGGGAAAAAGGAGGAAATGGAAGAGGAAGAAGGGGAAATGGAAAAGGGAAACAGGGTAATTGGGGGGAAAAGGAGGAAATAGTGGGAAGTGGGGGAAAAGAAACTGGGGAGGAGGAAATAGGGAATGAAAGCCAAAATTTAGGGACCTTTGGGGTCTTCTGGACCCCCTCCCCA
This sequence comes from Coturnix japonica, assembly GCF_054131305.1. Taxonomy (NCBI): domain Eukaryota; kingdom Metazoa; phylum Chordata; class Aves; order Galliformes; family Phasianidae; genus Coturnix; species Coturnix japonica. The sequence continues at coordinate 439,475 of NW_028188976.1, forward strand.
ACCCCAATTCTCAACCATTTTGGGGTCAAACCCATTGTGGTGTCCCCCCAACCCCAACAAGGCGACGTCTTTTGGGGTCACCTTCATCCCAATGTCCCTTTGAGCTTCATCATCCAACACGGACTCACTTTTTGCCCCCAAATCTCCCCTTTTAGGGTCTCCAACCCCCTCCCCAACCCCAACACCCAGCAGTTTTGGGGTCAAACCCATTGTGCTGTCCCCCCCACCCCAATAATGCAATGTCTTTTGGGGTTGCCTTCATCCCAATGTCCTATTGAGGTTCTTCATCCAACACGGACTCACTTTTTGCCCCCCAGCCCCCCAGATCTCCAACTTTGGGGTCTTCTGGACCCCCACCCCAAAACCCAGCAGTTTTGGGGTCAAACCCATCGTGATGTCCCCCCAACATCCTACAAGGCGACGTCTTTTGGGGTCACCTTTATCCCAATGTCCTATTGAGGTTCTTCATCCATCATGGCGGCACTTTTTGCACCCCAACACCCCAGATCTCCACTTTGGGGTCTTCTGGACCCCCTCCCCAACCCCAATTCCCAACCATTTTGGGGTCAAACCCATTTTGGTCTCCCCCCAACACCCTACAAGGCAACGTCTTTTGGGGTCACCTTCATCCCCATGTCCCCTTGAGCTTCTATATCCAACACGGACTCACTTTTTGCCCCCAAATCTCCCCTTTTAGGGTCTCCAACCCCCTCCCCAACCCCAATTCCCAACCATTTTGGGGTCAAACCCATCATGGCGTCCCCCCAACCCCAATAAGGCGACGTCTTTTGGGGTCACCTTCATCCCAATTTCCCCTTGAGCTTCTTCATCCAACACGGACTCACTTTTTGCCCCCAAATCTCCCCTTTTAGGGTCTCCAACCCCCTCCCCAACCCCAATTCCCAATGATTTTGGGGTCAAACCCATCATGGCGTCCCCCCAACCCCAATAATGCGATGTCTTTTGGGGTTGCCTTCATCCCAACGTCCCTTTGAGATTCTATATCCAACAAAGACTCACTTTTTGCCCCCCAACCCCCCAGATCTCCATTTTTGGGGTCTTCTGGACCCCCTCCCGAACCCCAATTCTCAACCATTTTGGGGTCAAACCCATTGTACTGTCCCCCCAACCCCAATAATGCAATGTCTTTTGGGGTCACCTTCATCCCAACGTCCCTTTGAGCTTCATCATCCAACACGGACTCACTTTTTGCCCCCAAATCTCCCCTTTTAGGGTCTCTATCTCCCCCCCCCTCCCCTCCCGGTGCCACCCCCGGGGCGGATGGTGCCTGTGACGGCGCTGGGATTAGAGGCTGAAGGCGGAGGTTCTGGGTTTCCTCCTCCGGTCCGATATAAGCTCCAGCTTCGGCTCCGTCGGGAGGAAGCGACGTTTGCTCACCTCGGGTGGAGTTCGTCCTTCTTTTTCCCCACCCATTTTTCCCCCCCTCCCCCCAAAACCCCCCCGCCCCTTTCCCGGCTGTAGATCCAGGTAAGGAACGTGGGGACCCCCCCTGGGTAGGGGGGTTGTATGTGGGGGGTGGTCCTTGGAGCGTTCTTTGCTGGTGGGGGGAATGGGAGGAGAATGGGGGAGATGGGGGGAGGGAGGGGTGGCTTCTCTCCACTCCTTCCATTCACCTTCCCCCTCTCCCTTCCCCCTCTCCTTCCCCTTCTCCTTCCCTCTCCCTTTCCCCTCTCCCCCTTCCTCCCCTCCCTCCCCCTTCTCCCTTCCCTTCCCTCTCCCTTCCCCCTCTCCTTCTCCCTCTCCCTTCCCCTTCCCTTACCTCTCTCCTTTCCCTTCCCTCTCCTTACCCTTACCCTTCCCCATCTCCCCCCCTTCCCTTCCTTCTCCCTTCCTCTCCTTCCCCTTCTCCTTCCCTCTCCCTTTCCCCTCTCCCCCTTCCTCCCCTCCCTCCCCCTTCTCCCTTCCCTTCCCTCTCCTTCCCCTTCCTTCCCTTCCTTCTCCCTTCCCCCTCTCCTTCCCCCTCTCCTTCTCCCTCTCCCTTCCCTCCCTCCCTTCCTTCTCCCTTCCCCTTCTCCTTCCCCTTCTTCTCCTTCTCCCCCTTCCCTTCTCCCTCTCCCTTCCATCTCCCTTTCCCCCCCCTTCCTTCTCCCTCTCCTCTCTTCCCCTCTCCCTTCCCTCTCTCCCTTCCCTCTCCTTCCCCCTCTCCTTCCCCCCTCTCCCTTCCATCTCCCTTCCCCCACTTCCTTCTCCCTCTCCCTCTCCCCTCTTCCCCTCTCCCCCCTCCTCCATCCCCCCCATTTTCCCTCTCCCCTCCCTCTTCCCTCCCTCCCCTTCTTCCCTCTCCCATCCCCATCCCCTCTCCCCCCTCCATCCTCCCTCCCCCTCCTCCTTCCCCCTCCTTCTTCCCCCCTCCCTCTCCCCTCCTCCCACCCCTGACCTCACCCTGACCCCCCCCACACCCTGAACCCACACCCCGACCCCCCCCTGACCCCCCCCCCCCCCCCTCAATTTCTGCCCCACAGCTCCCACCCCTTCGGAATGCAGATCCCACTCATCCTGCTCCTGGTGCTGGGAACTGCAGGTAGGAGAGGACCTGGGGGGGTCCTGTGGCCACTCACAGACCCCCCTCCCCCCCACCCCCCCCATGGCCACTCATAGATCCCCCCATGGCCAGCTGGGACCCCCATGGGCACCTCGGACCCCCCACATCCACAGGACCCCCCATTTCCTCATTGGGATCCCCCTCGTCCATGGGACCCTTCCCCACACACATCCACCATGGACCCCTTCCATGCACCCATGAGACCCCCATGGCCATCTCAACCCCCCCCCACATCCATGGGACCCCCATGGCCACCTCAGACCCCCTGCATTTGTGAGACACCCCCCCATACCAACATCCAAGACCCCTGTTTCCACGTCAAACCCCCCTCATCCTCCCCATGGGACCCCCGTGATGACCCATATCCCCCCTATCTGTCCCCATTATATCAACGTCCCCCTAATGATGGCAATGGGGGACACCACAGTGACCCATATCCCCCCTATCTGTCCCCATTATATCAATGTTCCCCTAATGATGGCAATGGGGGACCCCATGGTGACCCATATCCCCCCTATCTGTCCCCATGATATCAGCGTCCCCCTAATGATGGCAATGGGGGACCCCATGGTGACCCATATCCCCCCTATCTGTCCCCATTATATCAATGCCCCCCTAATGATGGCAATGGGGGACCCCATGGTGACCCATATCCCCCCTATCTGTCCCCATTATATCAGTGTCCCCCTAATGATGGCAATGGGGGACCCCATGGTGACCCATATCCCCCCTATCTGTCCCGTTATATCAGCGTCCCCCTAACGATGGCAATGGGGGACCCCATGGTGACCCATATCCCCCCTATCTGTCCCAATTATATCAGTGTCCCCCTAATGATGGCAATGGGGGACCCCATGGTGACCCATATCCCCCCTATCTGTCCCCATTATATCAACGTCCCCCTAGTGATGTCAATGGGGGACCCCATGGTGACCCATATCCCCCCTATCTGTCCCCATTATATCAGCATCCCCCTAATGATGGCAATGGGGGACCCCGTGATGACCCATATCCCCCCTATCTGTCCCCATGATATCAATGTCCCCCTAATGATGGCAATGGGGGACCCCATGGTGACCCATATCCCCCCTATCTGTCCCCATTATATCAGCATCCCCCTAATGATGGCAATGGGGGACCCCATGGTGACCCATATCCCCCCTATCTGTCCCCATTATATCAGCATCCCCCTAATGATGGCAATGGGGGACCCCATGGTGACCCATATCCCCCCTATCTGTCCCCATTATATCAGTGTCCCCCTAATGATGGCAGTGGGGGACCCCATGGTGACCCATATCCCCCCTATCTGTCCCCATTATATCAATGTCCCCCTAATGATGGCAATGGGGGACCCCATGGTGACCCATATCCCCCCTATCTGTCTCCATTATATCAGCATCCCCCTAATGATGGCAATGGGGGACCCCATGGTGACCCATATCCCCCCTATCTGTCCCCATTATATCAGCGTCCCCCTAATGATGGCAATGGGGGACCCCATGGTGACCCATATCCCCCCTATCTGTCCCCATTATATCAATGTCCCCCTAACGATGGCAATGGGGGACCCCATGGTGACCCATATCCCCCCTATCTGTCCCCATTATATCAATGTCCCCCTAATGATGGCAATGGGGGACCCCATGGTGACCCATATCCCCCCTATCTGTCCCCATTATATCAGCATCCCCCTAATGATGGCAATGGGGGACCCCGGGATGACCCATATCCCCCCTATCTGTCCCCATTATATCAATGTCCCCCTAATGATGGCAATGGGGGACCCCATGGTGACCCATATCCCCCCTATCTGTCCCCATTATATCAGCGTCCCCCTAATGATGGCAATGGGGGACCCCATGGTGACCCATATCCCCCCTATCTGTCCCCATTATATCAACGTCCCCCTAATGATGGCAATGGGGGACCCCATGGTGACCCATATCCCCCCTATCTGTCCCCATTATATCAACGTCTCCCTAATGATGGCAATGGGGGACCCCATGGTGACCCATATCCCCCCTATCTGTCCCCACAGCCTCGAGGAACGTCCTGTGGGTGATCGAGGGGACATCGTGTGACCTGCCCTGGCAAGCTGCTCTATTCAAAAGGGACAAATTCATCTGTGGGGGGACTTTGGTGGCCCGGAATTGGGTGCTGACGGCCGCCCATTGCCACGTCCCTGGGTAGGAGGGATGGGGAGGGGGGTCTCCATTGGGATCCCTCAAGTTTTGGGACAAATAATGGTTAATTTGGCCATTTTCTTCCAGTATTGGGATGGATAACCTTAACTCTGCCCATCACTGTGCTGAAAATGTCTTAAATCTGCCATTTTTTCCCCAATATTTGGGCAAATAACCCCGAATCTGCCCCTCTCTGTGCTGAAAATCCCTTATATCAGCCATTTTACCCCAATATTTGGGCAAATAACCCCAAATCTGCCCCTCACTGGGTTGAAAATGCCCTTAAATCTGCTGTTTCCCCCCAGTATTTGGATAAATAACCTTAACTCTGCCCTTTTCTGCACCAATATCCACAACTCTGCCTTTTTCTCCACGATATTTGCACAAATAACCTTAATTCTCCCCATTTCCTACCCTATAATTGCACAAATAACCTCAATTCTCCCCCTTTTCCCCCAGTATATCCACCAATAACCCCAACTCTCCCCTTTTCCCCCAATATTTGCACCAACAACCCTAATTCTCCCCTTTTTCACCCAATATATCCCCCAGTAATCCCAATTCTTCCCCTTTTCCCCCCAATATATCCCCCAATAGCCTCAATTCTCCCCTTTTCCCCCCAATATATCCACCAATAACCCCAATTCTTCCCCCTTTTCCCCCAATAACCCAAATATTTCCCCTTTTTCCCCCAATATATCCCCCAATAGCCTCAATTCTCCCCTTTTCCCCCTAATATATCCCCCAATAGCCTCAATTCTCCCCTTTTCCCCCCAATATATCCACCAATAACCTCAATTCTCTCTTTTTCCCCCCAATATATCCATAAATTCTCCTCTTTTTCCCCCAATAACTCCAATATTTCCTCTTTTTCCCCCAATACATCCCCCAATAACCCAACTCTACCCTTCCCCACCAATATTTCCCCCAATAACCCCAAATTCTCCGCTTTTTCCCCCAATATATCCCCCAATAACCCAACTCTACCCTTTCCAACCCCCCCTAACATTCTCCCCCTCCCTCCCTCCCTCTCCAGCCACCTCAATGTCCGCCTGGGGGGCCGTGGTCACCGGGACCCCCACTCCACGGAGCAGCGCCGTCTGTCCTCCAAAGCCATCTCATATCCTCGTTACGACCCGGCCACCAAAGATGGGGATCTGATGCTCATTAAACTCCTCCAGCCCGCCCGCCTTAACGAGCACGTCAAGCCTTTACCTTTGGCTTTTAATTGCCCCCAGCCCGGAATGACCTGTCAGATCTCAGGATGGGGGTCCACCACCAGCCCTGAAGGTACGAGACCCGTTTCTTGTATATAGGGTGGGCAACCCTACAACCTTCGGGTTGATTTCTCCCCATAGATTGAAGGGCTGGGGGTCCTACAACCTTTGGTTGACCTTATCCCTATAGACCAGGGGGGTTAGAGGTCCTACAGCCTTTAGTTGACGTCCTTTTGTATCGTGGGGTTGGAGGCCCTACATATGGGTTGCTTGTTGGAGGTCCTACAACCCTTGGTTGACCTTCTCCCTATAGATCAGGGGGGTTGGAGGTCCTACACCTTTGGTTGCCCTCCCTTTGGATTGGGGGCTGGGGACCTACAACCTTCAATGGACCTTTTCCCTATGGATTGCTTGTTGGATGTCCTACAACCTTTGATTGACTTTATCCCTATAGACCAGGGGCGTTGGAGGTCCTACAACCTTTGGTTGACTTTATCCCTATAGACCAGGGGGGTTGGAGGTCCTACAACCCTTGGTTGACCTTATCCCTATAGACCAGGGGGGTTGGAGTTCCTACAACCTTTGATTGACTTTATCCCTATAGACCAGGGGGGTTGGAGGTCCTACAACCTTTGGTTGACTTTATCCCTATAGACCAGGGGCGTTGGAGGTCCTACAACCCTTGGTTGACTTTATCCCTATAGACCAGGGGCGTTGGAGGTCCTATAACCCTTGGTTAACCTTATCCCTATAGACCAGGGGGGTTGGAGGTCCTACAACCTTTGATTGACTTTATCCCTATAGACCAAGGGGGTTGGAGGTCCTACAACCTTTGGTTGACCTTATCCCTATAGACCAGGGGCGTTGGAGGTCCTACAACCCTTGGTTGACCTTATCTCTATAGATCAGGGGGGTTGAAGGTCCTACAACCCTTGGTTGACCTTATCCCTATAGACCAGGGGCGTTGGAGGTCCTACAACCCTTGGTTGACCTTATCCCTATAGACCAGGGGTGTTGGAGGTCCTACAACCCTTGGTTGACCTTATCCCTATAGACCAGGGGCGTTGGAGGTCCTACAACCCTTGGTTGACCTTATCCCTATAGACCAGGGGTGTTGGAGGTCCTACAACCCTTGTTTGACCTTATCCCTATAGACCAGGGGGGTTGAAGGTCCTACAACCTTTGATTGACTTTATCCCTATAGACCAGGGGGGTTGAAGGTCCTACAACCCTTGGTTGACTTTATCCCTATAGACCAAGGGCGTTGGAGGTCCTACAACCTTTGTTTGACCTTATTATATCCCTATAGACCTTGTTATATCCCTATAGACCTTGTTATATCCCTATAGACCTTGTTATATCCCTATAGACCACGGATGGGGGTTGGGGGTCCCTTAGTGACTCCATGTCTTCTATCACCTCCAGTCACCTTCCCTGAGGACCTCCATTGTGCCAAGGTCACCATCGTCCCAGAGGAGCGATGCCGACGTATCTACCCGGGTTCCATCACCTCCAACATGGTGTGTGCCGGGGAGCACCGCAACCGCGCCGACTCCTGCCAGGTGGGTGAGGAGCAAAGCAGGGATCGGGGCAGGGGGTGGAAGGGAGGGGGTCCCAAATTTGGGGTGGTTCTATGACCCGAAATAGACCCAAATTTGGGGTGGTTCTATGATGCGAAACAGACCCAAATCTGAGGTGGTGGGGTGGATCTATGGCCTGAAATAGTCCCAAATTTGGGGTGGTTCTATGACCCAAAATAGTCCAAAATTTGGGGCAGTTCTATAACCCAAAACAAACCCAAATTTGGGGTGGTGAGGTGGTTCTATGACCCGAAATAGACCCAAATTTGGGGTGGTTCTATGACCTGAAATAGTTCAAAATTTGGGGCGGTTCTATAACCCAAAACAAACCCAAATTTGGGGTGGTGGGGTGGTTCTATGACCCGAAATAGACCCAAATTTGGGGTGGTTCTATGACCCAAAACAGACCCAAATTTGGTGTGGTTCTGCAACCTGGAATAGTCCCAAATCTGGCGTGGTTCTATGACCTGAAATAGACCCAAATTTGGGGTGGTTCTATGATGCGAAACAGACCCAAATCTGGGGTGGTGGGGTGGTTCTATGACCCAAAATAGTCACGTATTTGGGGTGGTTCTATGACCCGAAATAGACCCAAATTTGGGGTGGTTCTATGATGCGAAACAGACCCAAATCTGGGGTGGTGGGGTGGTTCTATGGCCTGAAATAGTCCCAAATTTGGGGTGGTTCTATGACCCAAAATAGTCCAAAATTTGGGGCAGTTCTATAACCCAAAACAAACCCGAATTTGGGGTGGTGGGGTGGTTCTATGACCCGAAATAGACCCAAATTTGGGGTGGTTCTATGACCCGAAATAGTTCAAAATTTGGGGCGGTTCTATAACCCAAAACAAACCCAAATTTGGGGTGGTGGGGTGGTTCTATGACCCGAAATAGACCCAAATTTGGGGTGGTTCTATGACCCGAAATAGTTCAAAATTTGGTGTGGTTCTGCAACCTGGAATAGTCCCAAATTTGGCATGGTTCTATGACCTGAAACAGACCCAAATTTGGGGCGGTTCTATGACCCGAAATAGTCCCAAATTTGGGGCGGTTCTATGACCCGAAATAGACCCAAATTTGGGGTGGTTCTATGATGCAAAACAGACCCAAATCTGGGGTGGTGGGGTGGTTCTATGACCTGAAACAGACCCAAATCTGGGGTGGTGGGGTGGTTCTATGGCCTGAAATAGACACAGATTTGGGGTGGTTCTATGACCCAAAACAGACCCAAATTTGGCATGGTTCTGTGACCTGAAATAGACCCAAATTTGGGGTGGTTCTATGACCCAAAATAGTCCCAAATTTGGGGCGGTTCTATGACCCGAAATAGACCCAAATTTGGGGTGGTTCTATGACCTGAAATAGACCCAAATTTGGGGTGGTTCTATGACCTGAAATAGACCCAAATTTGGGGTGGTTCTATGATGCAAAACAGACCCAAATCTGGGGTGGTGGGGTGGTTCTATGACCTGAAACAGACCCAAATCTGGGGTGGTGGGGTGGTTCTATGGCCTGAAATAGACACAGATTTGGGGTGGTTCTATGACCCAAAACAGACCCAAATTTGGCATGGTTCTGTGACCTGAAATAGACCCAAATTTGGGGTGGTTCTATGACCCAAAATAGTCCCAAATTTGGGGCGGTTCTATGACCCGAAATAGACCCAAATTTGGGGTGGTTCTATGACCTGAAATAGACCCAAATTTGGGGTGGTTCTATGACCTGAAATAGACCCAAATTTGGGGTGGTTCTATGATGCAAAACAGACCCAAATCTGGGGTGGTGGGGTGGTTCTATGACCTGAAACAGACCCAAATCTGGGGTGGTGGGGTGGTTCTATGGCCTGAAATAGACACAAATTTGGGGCAGTTCTATAACCCAAAACAAAACCAAATTTGGGGTGGTGGGGTGGTTCTATGACCCAAAACAGACCCAAATTTGGTGTGGTTCTGCAACCTGGAATAGTCCCAAATTTGGCGTGGTTCTATGACCTGAAACAGACCCAAATTTGGGGCGGTTCTATGACCCGAAATAGACCCAAATTTGGGGTGGTTCTATGACCTGAAACAGACCCAAATTTGGGGCGGTTCTATGACCCGAAATAGTCCCATATTTGGGGCAGTTTTATGACCCAAATCAATCCCATATTTGGGCCAGTTTTATGACCCAAATCGACCCCAAATTTGGGGCAGTTTTATGACCCAAATTGATCCCAAATTTGGGGCAGTTTTATGACCCAAATCAACCCCAAATTTGGGGCAGTTTTATGACCCGAATTGATCTCAAATTTGGGGCTGTTTTATGACCTGAATCGATCCCAAATTTGAAGCAGTTTTACAACCCAAAACAACCCCAGATTTGGGGCAGTTTTACAACCTGAAACGACCCCAAATTTAGAGATATCCTATGGGGCTCTGAGACCCCCCATCCCAACCCCAAAAAGCATCATCCCCCCCCTCTTTTCTTCCCCCCATCAGGGAGATTCCGGGGGACCCCTCGTATGTGACGGGCGTCTGCAGGGCATCGTCTCATGGGGTCCAGGTGTCTGCGGGGACCCCCAAAAACCCGGAGTCTACGTCAACCTCTGCAAGTACACCCGATGGATCCATGACACCATGAGAAGCAACTGAACCCCCCCAAACCTCCCCCCACATCCCACCCCATATCCCACCCCCCAACCCTTGTCCCCAAGATGGGGGTCCTTCCGGAGTCGGCCGGTCCGAGTACCGGGACATGCGATCCCCCCCAGGGGTGGGTAGGGGTCAGCATTGGGGTCCCCCAATGGAGATGTCTGTGAATAAAATGGTGGGGGGCTTTTTTTTTTGAGGACTGAGCACGGTTTTGGGGGGATGGGTGGGAATTCAAAGTGGTTTGAGTGGCCCCCTCCCCATCCATCACCTCCATGGGTTTCGTAATGGGGGGAGAGGACCCCAGTGTTGGGGGGTAGGGGGAGGATCGGTGGCCTCACTTGTGGTGGTCCATCGTTGACCCCATTGGGGGGCAGATCTCCCCTTTGCTGTGGGGTTCATCTCTTGACCCCAATCCAGGTTGACCCCATTGTGATGCTTTCCCCATGGTGGGGGGGGGTGGCAATGCTCCCCATTCCCTCTTTAGAAGGAGGTCTTGGTGTCGGTCCAAAGCTCAATGGAGGGGGAAGAACCAACTGGTGGCCATTGGTGGCTCCCAGATCAATATCGCATGAGGAGGTTTGAGAAGATTTGGTGATGAAGATCCCACCTCAATGACCAACCACTGTTGGGGGGGAGACCACGGTGGGCTCTACCACTGGTCAGCTCTGGGTCTTCCTTGGAGGTTGAAGTTGGGATCTGCTCAGTGTGTCTGTGTGCCCATGGGGGTCAAGTCAGGTCCGTGTCCATGGAGGTCTGGTCAGTATGTTGGTGGAGGTTCTGGTCCATTTGATTGTGGAGTTCTGGTTCTTGTGTTCATGAGGTTCTGGTCCATTTGATTGTGGAGGTCTGGTCCTTGTGTTCATGAGGTTCTGGTCCATTTGATTGTGGAGGTCTGGTCCTTGTGTTCATGAGGTTCTGGTCCATTTGATTGTGGAGGTCTGGTCCTTGTGTTCATGAGGTTCTGGTCCTTGTGTTCGTGAGGTTCTGGTCCTTGTGTTCATGAGGTTCTGGTCCTTGTGTTTATGAGGTTCTGGTCCTTGTGTTCGTGAGGTTCTAGTCCACGTGTTCATGAGGTTCTGGTCCTTGTGTTCATGAGGTTCTGGTCCACGTGTTCATGAGGTTCTGGTCCTTGTGTTTATGAGGTTCTGGTCCTTGTGTTCATGGAGGTTCTGGTCAGTGAGCCCATGAAGTTCTGGTCCGTGTGTTCATGAGGTTCTGGTCCTTGTGTTCATGAGGTTCTGGTCCAAGTGATTGTAGAGGTCTGGTCTATGTGTTCATGAGGTTCTGGTCCTTGTGTTTATGAGGTTCTGGTCCATTTGATTGTGGAGTTCTGGTCCTTGTATTCATGAGGTTCTGGTCTAGGTGTTCATTAGGTTCTGATCCTTGTGTTCATGGAGGTCTGGTCCTTGTTTTCATGAGGTTCTGGTCCAAGTGATTGTAGAGGTCTGGTCCTTGTGTTCATGAGGTTCTGGTCCATGTGTTCATTAGGTTCTGGTCCTTGTGTCCATGAAGTTCTGGTCCTTGTATTCATGAGGTTCTGGTCCATGTGGTCATGTTGTTCTGGTCCTTTGTTCATGGAGGTTCTGGTCCTTGTGTTCGTGAGGTTCTGGTCCTTGTATTCATGAGGTTCTGGTCCTTGTGTTCATGAGGTTCTGATCCTTGTGTTCATGGAGGTTCTGGTCCTTGTGTTCATGGAGGTTCTGGTCCTTGTGTTCATGAGGTTCTGATCCTTGTATTCATGAGGTTCTGGTCCATGTGGTCATGAGGTTCTGGTCCTTGTGTCCATGAGGTTCTGGTCCTTGTGTTCATGGAGGTTCTGGTCAGTGAGCCCATGAAGTTCTGGTCCGTGTGTTCATGAGGTTCTGGTCCTTGTGTTTATGAGGTTCTGGTCCATTTGATTGTGGAGGTCTGGTCCTTGTGTTCATGAGGTTCTGGTCCAAGTGATTGTAGAGGTCTGGTCCGTGTGTTCATGAGGTTCTGGTCCTTGTGTTCCTGAGGTTCTGGTCCATTTGATTGTGGAGGTCTGGTCCTTGTGTTCATGAGGTTCTGGTCCTTGTGTTCATGAGGTTCTGGTCCAAGTGATTGTAGAGGTCTGGTCCTTGTGTTCATGAGGGCCTGGTTCTTGTGTGCATGAGGTTCTGGTCCTTGTGTTCATGGAGGTCTGGTCCTTGTGTTCATGAGGTTCTGGTCCTTGTGTTCGTGAGGTTCTGGTCCTTGTGTTCATGAGGTTCTGGTCCAAGTGACTGTAGAGGTCTGGTCCTTGTGTTCATGAGGTTCTGGTTCTTGTGTTCATGAGGTTCTGGTCCAAGTGATTGTAGAGGTCTGGTCCTTGTGTTCGTGAGGTTCTGGTCCATTTGATTGTAGAGGTATGGTTTTTGTGTTCATGAGGTTCTGGTCCACGTGTTTATGGAGTTCTGATCCAAATGTGGATGGAGGTCTGGTCCGTGTGTCCATGAAGTTCTGATCCATGTGTCTATGGAGGTCTGGTCAGTATGTTGGTGGAGATGTGGTCTGTATGTCCATGGAGATGTGGTCCATATACCCATGGAGATGTGGTCTCTATGCCCATGACGATGTGCCCCACATGCCCATGGAGGTCCTCCCCGTGCCCCCACCCCTCTGTGCCCCCTCCCCACCATTCTCCAGTGTGGCCACCTCCCCCAACCCCTGATCTCCACCTCCCAGCTCCTCCATCCCCGCCTCAACCGTGTCCCCAAAGCACCCCTGTGTCACCCCGGGGCCACCCACTGTGTCACCCCGGGGCCACCCACTGTGTCACCTCGGGGCCACCCACTTTGTCACCCTCCTTGTGTCACCCCGGGGCCACCCACGGTCTCATCACACCCATGGGGACAACCCGAAGTGGGGCCACATCCCCTCCCCACCGCTGTGGGTCGCGAGAGGGGAAGGAAAGAGGGGGCAGAAGGGACTATGGGGCTGCTGGCTGTGGGTGGCAGATCCTGGCGGGTTCAGCCTTGGCCTGAGGGATAATGAGGTAATTAGAGTTAATTAGCGCCAGATGGGAGTGGTGGAACTGGGAGAACTGGTTGGGCCCAACCCCACAGCTCCACAGCTCCGGGTGCTGCGCCAAAGAGCCGTCGCCGTGGGGCAGACGTGGCCCAACTTGTGTGCACACACCTCCCCCCATGGGCTTCTTGGGGGTCCTCCGTGGTCTCTTGGGGGGGGTCTGTGTCCCCATATGGCCCCTCATGTCCCCATATGGCCCCTTATTTCCCCATATGTCCTCTCATGTCCCCGTATGTCCCCTCATGGCCCCATATGGCCCCTCATTTCCCCATATGGCCCCATATGGCCCCTCATTTCCCCATATGGCCCCATATGGCCCCTCATGTCCCCATATGGCCTCTCATGTCCCCATATGTCCCCTCATAAGGTCCCTCACCCCCCAGCATCTCCTCATGTCCCCATACCTCCCTATGTCCTCATGTCCCCTTATGAGGTCCCTAACCCCACAGCATCCCCCTGTGCCCCCCATATCTTCCCATGTTCCCTTGTGTGGGATGGGATCATGGTAGACCAGACACCCATGAATGTATCTCAATAGATCAGACCCCATGGATGGATCTCAGTAGATCAGACCCCATAGATGGATCTCAATAGATCAGGCCCCCATAGATGGATCTCAATAGATCAGACCCCATAGATGGATCTCAATAGATCAGACCCCCATAGATGGATCTCAGTAGATCAGACCCCCATAGATGGATCTCAATAGATCAGACCCCATGGATGGATCTCAGTAGATCTGACCCCATAGATGGATCTCAATAGATCAGACCCCATTGGATGGATCTCAGTAGATCAGACCCCATAGATGGATCTCAATAGATCAGACCCCATAGATGGATCTCAGTAGATCTGACCCCATGGATGGATCTCAATAGATCAGACCCCCATGAGTGGGTCTCAATAGATCAGACCCCATGAATGGATCTCAGTAGATCAGACCCCACTGGATGGATCTCAGTAGATCAGACCCCATGGATGGATCTCAATAGATCAGACCCCCATAGATGGATCTCAATAGATCAGACCCCATGGATGGATCTCAATAGATCAGACCCCATGGATGGATCTCAATAGATCAGACCCCATAGATGGATCTCAATAGATCAGACCCCATAGATGGATCTCAATAGTTCAGACCCCCATAGATGGGATCATGACAGACCAGATCTCCATGAGATGGAACCTTGATAGACCAGATCTCTATGGGATGGGATCCCCATAGACCTGACAGGTTGAACCTCCACAGGGTGGGATCTACCCACAAAGAAAAGACCCCAGGAGGGATCTGATACGAGCAGATCTCCATGGGGTTATGGGGAGCTCCAGGTTCAGCTTTGGGTTTAGGACCAAAGCCAACGCGGCGCTGCCTTCCCCCGCCAGATCAGCATCTCCAGGTTGTGATTCATCCCCACATTTCCTTTCGTCAGGTCTCTCTGCTCCGGGGCCTCCCCTCCCTTAATTACTCATCAAGGCGCTAATTGCTCCGCCAGCTGCTGGTGGCCCCAAGTCCTCAGGGAGGTTCCTTCACCTGCTTTGCAATGGGGAGGATCTACAACACATCCGGGTTGGGGGGAAAGGGGGGGGATCCATGATGGGATCCATGAGGTGGACCCCAAGATGGCGGGATGACCCCAGAACTCCATATGGGATCCATGAGGTGGACCCCAAGATGGTGGGATGACCCCAGAATGCCATATGGGGTCGGTGAGGTGGGACCCCAAATTGGAGGGGAGCCCCCATAGACCCCCCTCCCCCAATGGGACCCTTGAGGTGGACCCCAAGATGGCGGGATGACCCCAGAACCCCATATGGGATCCATGAGGTGGACCCCAAATTGGAGGGGAGCCCCCATAGACCCTCCTCCCCCAATGGGATCCATGAGGTGGACCCCAAGATGGCGGGATGACCCCAGAACCCCATATGGGATCCATGAGGTGGACCCCAAATTGGAGGGGAGCCCCCATAGACCCCCCTCCCCCAATGGGATCCATGAGGTGGACCCCAAATTGGTGGGATGACCCCAGAACCCCATATGGGGTCGGTGAGGTGGGACCCCAAATTGGATGGGAGCCCCCATAGACCCTCCGCCCCCAATGGGATCCATGAGGTGGACCCCAAATTGGAGGGGAGCCCCATAGACCCCCCTCCCCCAATGGGACCCTTGAGGTGGACCCCAAATTGGTGGGATGACCCCAGAACCCCATATGGGGCTGGTGAGGTGAGACCCCAAATTGAAGGGGAGATCCCATAGACCCCCCTCCCCCAATGAGATCCTTGAGGTGGACCCCAAGATGGCGGGATGACCCCAGAATCCCATATGGGATCCATGAGGTGGACCCCAAATTGGAGGGGAGATCCCATAGACCCTCCTCCCCCAATGGGATCCTTGAGGTGGACCCCAAGATGGTGGGATGACCCCAGAATCCCATATAGGGTCAATGAGGTGGACCCCAAATTGGAGTGGAGCCCCCATAGAGCCCCTCCCCCAATGGGATCCATGAGGTGGACCCCAAGATGGTGGGATGACCCCAGAATCCCATATGGGGTCAGTGAGGTGGGACCCCAAATTGGAGGGGAGATCCCATAGACCCCCCTCCCCCAATGGGATCCTTGAGGTGGACCCCAAGATGGCGGGATGACCCCAGAATCCCATATGGGGTCAGTGAGGTGGGACCCCAAATTGGAGGGGAGCCCCCATAGACCCCCCTCACCCAATGGGATGGTGGATGGACAGATGGATATGAAGGTGGATGGATGGATGATGGATGGATGGGTGAATGGATGGACGGATGGATATGAAGATGGATGGACAGATGGACATGAAGGTGGATGGACAGATGGACATGAAGATGGACAGATGGAGATGGCTGGACAGACACCCAGGCAGACTTAAAGCTGCATGGACAGACAGACGGACGGCCAGGTGGACAGCTTGGGGGGTGGATAGATGGATGGACAGACGGACAGTTGGATGGGCAGGCAGGTAGATGGACAGACAGAGGGACGGGCAGGCAGGTGGACGGAGAGATGGATGGCAGGGAGATGGACAGACAGACAGATAGGCAAGAAGACAGATGGACAGACGGACAGATGGATGGGCAGGAAGGTAGATGGACAGATGGACAGGCATGAAGGTAGATGGACAGATGGACAGATGGATGGACATGAAGGTAGATGGACAGATGGACAGATGGATGGACATGAAGATAGATGGACAGACGGACAGATGGATGGACATGAAGATAGATGGACAGATGGACAGATGGATGGGCAGGAAGGCAGATGGACAGATGGATGGGCACGAAGGGAGCTGGACAGATGGACAGACAGCCATCTGGGTGGACAGACAGACAGATATCTATGCAGCCTCCCAGCCTGACAGAGGGGTGGGCAACCAGCCGGACAGACAGACAGCCATGACCATGGACAGACAGACAGCCATGGCCATGGACAGACGGACAGCCACGGTAATGGACAGACAGACAGCCATGGCCATGGACAGACAGACAGCCATGGCAATGGACAGACAGACAGCCACGACCATGGACAGACAGACAGCCATGGCCATGGACAGACAGCCACGGCCATGGACAGACAGACAGCCATGACCATGGACAGACAGACAGCCATGGCCATGGACAGACAGACAGACGGATGGACAGACAGCACCCAAATCATTCCCTTTAACGACGGCCAAAACCCCAACCCAACCCAACCCATCCCCTGGGGGAGGAATCCACCCACCCACCCACCCACCCATGGGGACCGGTCTGTCTGTCCCTCTGTCCGTCTGTCCGTCAGGCCGGGGCAGTTCTTTTACCCCTATGAGCAGCAGAACGGGGCGGAGGAGAAAGAGGAGAGGAGCAAAACCACCGTCGTCGGCGTTTCCTATTCGAGGACATCAAAGCTGTCGTCATCACCTGCCAGGACCTCGTTGACACCCACGGCCGCGTTCACCTCGCGCCCTCCAGGACCCGACCAGCCCTTGAGTCATTACAAAGACCCGGCCCACATCCCAACCCCGCCATAAATACGGCCCTGGGATCGGTCCTCCACTTCCCAACGCTCCTCCTCCTCCTCACGGTGAGTCCATCTGTATCCATGGGGGGGGGGGGTCCCCTACAAAGGGGGGTGGGGGGCTGTGGGTGGGGGAGGTGAGAGAGGGGGGGTCTCCCCAGCTTTAGGTTTGGGGCTGGGGTGGATCTCTCTGTGGTTGGATTTCAGGAGGAGGAGAATGTTTAATGGGGTGGGTGAAATTGGGTCTGGGGTCTGTGGGGGATGGAGGTGGATCTGGGGGGGTCCCTGTGAGGATGGAGATGGATTTGGGGGGGTCTCTGAGGATGGAGATGGATTTGGGGGGGGTCTCTGTGAGGATGGAGATGGATTTGGGGGGGGTCTCTATGAGGATGGAGATGGATTTGGGGGGGTCTCTGAGAATGGAGGTGGATGTGGGGGGGTCTCTGTGATGATGGAGATGGATTGGGGGGGGGAATGGGGGTCTCTGTGAGGATGCAGGTGAATCTGGGGGGTGGTAAAATTGGGTCTGGGGTCCCTGTGAGGATGGATATAGATCTGGGGGGTGGTTAAATTGGGTCTGGGGTCTCTGTGAGGATGGAAATGCACTGGGGGGGTCCATATGAGGATGCAGGAGGATTTGAGGGGTGGTTAAATTGGGTCTGGGGTCTCTGTGAGGATGGACACACAGTGCTGGCTGTGTTGTCTCTACCCCACACGGGACGGCCCCTCTGTGCCCCCCATGGCTCTGGTGGTCTCGGGGCTGATCTGGTTTGGTTTCTCTGCCCCCCAACCCCCCAGGGATGGCTCAGCACATGGACGGGGCCTTCATCCCCACCTTCCTCCTCTTGCTGGGGCTGCTGCTCACCGCCCCATTGAAGGCACAGAAGGGGAATGGGGGCAACAACGGGGGCAACGACGGTGAGTCTGAGGGGTGGGCAGGGGGGTGGGGGTGGGATGTGAGGAGGTGGGGTGGAGGGTGGGGAGGGAATGGGGGGTGGGGGTGGGGATGGGATGGGATGGGATGGGATGGGATGGGATGGGATGAGACATGATGGGATGGGATAAAGATAGAATAAGATGGGATGAAAATGGGATGGGATGAGATGGAATGGGATGGGATATGTTGGGTTAGGATGGGATGAGATTGGTTGTGTTGAGATGGAATGGGATAAAGATAGAATAGGATGGGATGAAAATGGGATGGGATGAGATGGGATGGGATGGGATGAGATGGGATGGGATGGGATGGGATGGGATGGGATGAACATAGAATAGGATGGGATGAAAATGGGATGGGACGAAGATGGGATGGGATGGGATGGGATGGGATGGGATGGGATGGGATGGGATGGGATGGGATGGGATGGGATGGGATGGGATGGGATGGGATGGGATGGAATGGGATGCACCATGTTGGGTTGTGATGTGATGTGATGCAGTGTATTGGGATGGGATGGGAGGGGATGGGATGGGATGGGATGGGATGGGATGGGATGGGATGGGATGGGATGGGATGCAGTGTGTTGGGATGTGATGTGATGCAGTGTATTGGGATGAGCTGTGATGAACTGTAACACAGTCCAGAGATGCCGGAATGTTTTCTCCTGTCTCATGGGAACCTTCCCTGCTGGGAGGTGTGGGCAAGGCCCCATCATTTCGAAACCTGTTTTCATTCCTGGCTGAGATAAAACAACCCCTCAACGGGGACAGATGGCAAAGATGCTGAGGAAGGAATTCCCTTGGTGTGATTGGAGCTCTGGACCCATCCTCCTTCCCTTCCAACCTCGTTGATGTGGGCATTTCTGTTCGAGCTGCGAGGAAGGAGACATCAGAGCTCAGGAAAGGGAGAAAAAGGGACATCATCTCCATGAGAACTTCCATTTCCCTCCTTCTGACCCCAAAACAACGCCCTCCTGAAGGGGAGGAAAGAGGAGGGTTCACCAGAACCTCGGATCTGACCCAACCAGAACCCAACCCCGTGTTTCCTTTGGTGGAGGAGGATTGAAGTCCCACCCAGGATGGGTCGTTGGCCCCATGGATTTCCAAGAAGAGGAGTGGGTATTTTAGGGGGGGGGTAAGGAAGGTGTTAAGGTTGAGCGTGGTGTGTTTTGGGGTGGAGGAACCATCTCTTCCTCGCGTGGAACCAGTTCTACTTGGATGGAAAGACCATCTCCTTGCACAGAGTCAGCGCCTCTTTGGATGGAGACTCCTCTCATCTCCTTGGATGGAGCCACTTCTGCTTGGATGGAGACACCATTTCCTTGTTTGGAGACACCTCATCTCACCTGGAGACGTCATCATCTCCTTGGATGGGGACATCACGGATGGAGGCATCATCATCTCCTCACCTGGAAACATCATCCTCTCCTTGGATGGAGACATCATCATCTTCTTGGATGGAGACATCATGGATGGAGACACTTCTTCTTGGATGGAGACATCATCATCTTCTTGGATGGAGACACTTCTTGGATGGAGACACCTCTCCTCACCTGGAGACACCACCTCCCCACCCGGCTCTCTCTGCTTGTCCATATCTGCTGGAAATCTGCAGCGTAGACCCCACTATGGAGCCTCTCCATCCCCATCATCCCCATCATCTCCGTCATCTCCATCTCCATCTCTATCTCCATCTCTATCTCCATCTCCATCTCTATCTCCATCTCTGTCTCCGTCTCTATCTCCATCTCTATCTCCATCTCCTCCATCTCCATCTCCATGTCTATCAATCATCTCCATCTCCTCCATCTCAATCATCTCCATCATCTCCATCATCTCCATTTCCATCTCTATCAATCATCTTCATCATCTTCATCATCTCCATCTCCATCATCTCCACCTCCATCTCTATCAGTCATCTCCATCATCTTCATCATCTCCATCTCCATCATCTCCACCTCCATCTCTATCAGTCATCTCCATCATCTTCATCATCTCCATCTCCATCATCTCCATCTCCATCTCTATCTCTATCTCCATCTCCATCATCTCTGTCTCCATCTCCATCATCTCCATCTCCATCTCTATCTCCATCTCCATCTCTATCTCCATCTCCATCTCTATCTCCATCTCCATCTCCATCATCTCCATCTCCATCTTTTTGGCCCGAGCTCGACGTGCCCCCCATGCGAATCCCCACAGAAGGTGATGGAGATGCCTACAAGTCCTGGTAGAACCTCCTGGATGTGTTTCCCAAGGAGATCTGACCAAGGGATGCTTCCATGATGAACACACACCATGGGGAGGATGGTTCCCACCCTCCGACGTCGAGAGCCGGATGGTGACGTGGTGACATCAAGAACCAAACAGTGACAGATGCCGGGCGTCTCCCATCACGGCAAGGCCATAATCTCCTTCAGTACAAACCAGTCCCACCAGTACAGGCATTCCGATGTCCCAACGTGAGGTGGAAGGTGATTGCAATGCAACGTGGATCGGAGCCACCTCACCCCAGGCTGGATCAATACGTGGGGGTGGCAGGTGGTGACACGGGAAGGGGGGGGATCCTGGGTGAAAACCAGAGGGGAGAGACAAAATAATCAGGATTTGGGGTCTCCCATGGGGCCAAAGACCAGCGAGGGGGTCTTTGGGGGTAGGAGGGGAGTCCAGAGAAAAGGAGATAATGATGATTTTTGTCATGTTTTCACTGTATATTTCTTATATAGCCCGATGTGGGGTTAAATAACCAGCCCCAAAGACTTTGTCCAGCAGAAATAGGTGGATTTGGGGTTAAATAACCAGCCCCAAAGAACTCATCCAGCAGAAATAGGTGGATTTGGGGTTAAATAACCAGCCCCAAAGACTTTGTCTAATAGAAGTAGGTGGATTTGGGGTTAAATAACCAGCCCCAAAGACCTCATCCAGCAGAAATAGCCTGAAGTGGGGAGGGCCACCACATCTTATAGACACAGAGTGGGATCATCGCCGACCATTGAGGTTGACCAACCCCAACGGGACGACCATCCGCTGCCATGAGGGGCAAGCATGGGGAGATGCCTTCAGAGACCCCAAAACTGGGGACAGGCCGCACTGAGACCCCTTATCTTCATGTTGTCGTGTGATAAGGCCGCACCATGGGGACGTCTCTCCTTCCCATCAAGCCAAGTGAGGTGGAGCACCCCACGGATCCGCGTTCCCCAGCGATGCCTTCTTCTCATCCCTCCCCACCTCAAAGCTTCTCCTGATGCAACCAGGAGGTCCGGGCAGGCGGCGTGGGGCAGCGGTCCCTTAAAGCTGGTCCTACAAGCTTCCTTTACCCGAGCCAAGAGGAAGGAATCAGCTCTTTGTAGGATGCGTCACCTCCCGGTTGGAGGCCAATCTTGGGTTGGGAAGCCAAGCGGATGCCCCTCCCAGAAGCACAAATGGCGAAACAGGAGGAGATAAATGGGCCCTGGCGACTTCCTGATGCTTGGTGACAAGGACGTGACCAACCAGTCCTAGGTTAAAGGGGGGGGTGGGAGCTCTGTTCTATTCCCTATTGGGATATAGGAGGTGGGGGTGGGGGTAGGGGGCAACAGGTGGTACCTGAGGGTGGATATATTGGTGGTAGGGGGTGGGTATATTGGGGTGGTGGGCTTGGATATAGGCTGATGTCAACTTCTGTATCTTGATCTGGAAGAAAAGAACCCAACTCAAACTTGGGGGGCAAATAGGAGAATCTTTGGGGGTGGAAGTGGGTGGAAAGAGGGGCTCTAAATCAAAAACAGCCCCCCACACACAAAAAAAAGGGGTGTTTTCAGGTGATTTGGGTTGTTCTGATGGGGATCCTCACAGATCAAACGGATTTCAGCTGTTTGTTCCTGCTTCAAAACCTTTTTTGTCGTGAAAAAGACAAAAATTAGTCTGGTGGGACCCCAATGGATGGATAGATGGATCTCAGTGGACCTCAGTGGATCAATGGATGGATCGCGATGGATCTCAATGGATGGATAGATGGATCTCAATGGACCCCAATAGATGAGTGGATGGATCTCAATGGACCCCAATAGATGAGTGGATGGATCTCAATGGACCTCAATGGATCAATAAATGGATCTCAGTGGACCTCGATGGATCAATGGATGGATCTCAGTGGACCCCAATGGATCAATGGATGGATCTCAGTGGACCTCAGTGGATCAATGGATGGATCTCAATGGATCTCATTGGATCAATGGATGGATCTCGATGGATCTCAATGGATCGATAGATGGATCTCAATGGACCTCGATGGATCAATGGATGGATCTTGATGGATCTCAATGGATCGACAGATGGATCTCAATGGATTTCAATGGATCAGTAGATGGATCTATGGATCTCAATGGACCTCACTGGATCAATAAATGGATCTCAATGGACCTCGATGGATCAATGGATGGATCTCAATGGATCAATGGATGGATCTCAGTGGATCCCAATGGATCAATAAATGGATCTCAACGGACCTCAGTAGCTCAATAGATGGATCTCAATGGACCTTGATGGATCTATAGATGGATCTCATTGGATCTCAATGGATCAATAGATGGACTTGATTGGATTGATAGATGACCCTATTGGTTGAAAACAACCCAAAAAAAGGTCTTCCATCCAAATTTGATGGTTCCTACGGGGTCGTTCCAATCACCCTCTGCGATTTCAACCACGTTCCTCCTCCAAATCCCTTCTTCTCAACCAAAAACCTTCTGGTGGGGGACCCAACAGGGCCGATAATTGACCCCATAAATATCTAAAAGGGGGGGGGGGGGGGGGAAATGAACCTAATCAATGGGTTTTTAGGGTGATTTTCTTCTTCTCGTCGCAGCGGAGGAGACGGACGAGTCCCGTATCATCGGGGGGAGGCCGTGCACCATCTCACAGAGACCCTTCCAGGTTGCCCTGATCAAGAAGGGGCAGATCCTGTGTGGGGGGAGCTTGGTGGACGCCCAATGGGTCCTGACAGCCGCACACTGCAAGCAGCCCAGCAGGTGAGGGGGGGTCCTGTGCTCTGTGCTGCAGTTATAGTGGACTGAAAACGGAGTATTTCCCCTTCCAGGACCTGAGAGTGAGCTGAGTGCATCCCAAGGGTTGGGGTCTCCAATGGGTTGGGGTGTTCTGGGGGCTGGGGTCCCCAATAGGTTGGGTTCTCCCATGGGTTGGGGTCTCCCATGGGTTGGGTTCTCCCATGGGTTGGGGTCTCCTATGGGGATCTCTCATGGGTTGAGGTCTCCTATGGGTTGGGGTCTCCCAGGGGTTGGGGTATCCTATGGGGATCTCTCATGGGTTGAGGTCTCCTATGGGTTGGGGTCTCCCAAGGGTTGGGGTCTCCCAGGGGTGGGGTTGGGGTCTCCAATAGGTTGGGGTCTCCCATGGGTTGAGGTCTCCCATGGGTTGGGGTCTCCCAGGGGTTGGGGTCTCCCAGGGGTTGGGGTCTTCTGAGGGTCAGGGTCTTCAACAGTTGGGGTTCTTCCATGGGTTGGGGTCTCCCAGGGGTGAGGTTGGGGTCTCCCAAGGGTTGGGGTCTCCCAAGGGTTGGGGTCTCCTATGAGGATCTCTCATGGGTTGAGGTCTCCTATGGGTTGGGGTCTCCCAAGGGTTGGGGTCTCCAATAGGTTGGGCCAGGGTTTCCCAAGATTTGGGGTCTCCTATGGGGACCCGCCACCCCCATTTCTCCCCCTTTTCCCCCCCCATAGAGACCTCCGTGTGCTGAATGGGACGGCCCCATATTACCCCATATTTCCCCCACTTTTCCCCATATTTCCCCCCCTTTTCCACCATATTACCCCATATTTCCCCATATTTCCCCCTTTTTCCCCATATTCTTCCATATTTCCCCTCCCACCCCCATAGCATCCCCCCATCCCTCCCATCAGACCCCCACCCCCATTTCTCCCCCTTTTCCCCCCCATAGAGACCTCTGTGTGCTGATTGGGACGGCCCCATATTACCCATATTTCCCCCCCTTTTCCCCATATTACCCCATATTACCCCATATTTCCCCCTTTTCCCCATATTACCCCATATTTCCCCCCCTTTCCCCCATATTACCCCATATTTCCCCCCCTTTCCCCCATATTACCCCATATTTCCCCCCTTTTCCACCATATTTCCCCATATTTCCCCCCCTTTCCCCCATATTACCCCATATTACCCCATATTACCCTATATTTCCCCATATATTTCCCCTTTTCCACCATATTACCCCATATTTCCCCCCCTTTCCCCCATATTTCCCCATATTACCCCATATTTCCCCATATATTTCCCCTTTTCCACCATATTTCCCCATATTTCCCCCCCTTTCCACCATATTCTCCCATATTCTCCCATATTACCCCATATTACCCCATATTTCTCCCCCTTTCCCCCCCCATAGAGACCTCCGTGTGCTGATTGGGACGGCCCCATATTACCCCATATTCCCCCCACTTTTCCCCATATTTCCCCCCCTTTTCCACCATATTACCCCATATTACCCCATATTTCTCCCCCTTTTCCCCATATTTCCCCCCCTTTCCACCATATTCTCCCATATTACCCCATATTACCCCATATTTCCCCCCCTTTCCACTATATTACCCCATATTTCCCCCTCTTTTCCCCCATATTACCCCATATTACCCCACATTTCCCCATATTTCTCCCCCTTTCCCCCCCATAGAGACCTCCGTGTGCTGATTGGGACGGCCCCATATTACCCATATTTCCCCCCCTTTTTCACCATATTTCCCCATATTTCCCCCCTTTTCCCATATTACCCCATATTGCCCCCCTCGTCCCCCATATTTCCCCCTTTTCCACCATATTTCCCCATATTTCTCCCCTTTTCCCCATATTTCCCCATATTTCCCCCCTTTTCCCCATATTTCCCCATATTTCCCCCCCTTTCCCCCATATTACACCATATTACCCCATATTACCCCATATTTCCCCATATTTCCCCCCCTTTCCACCATATTTCCCCATATTTCCCCCCCTTTTCCCCATATTACCCCATATTGCCCCCCTCCTCCCCCATATTTCCCCCCTTTTCCCCATATTACCCCATATTTCCCCCCCTTTCCCCCATATTTCCCCATATTTCCTCCCCTTTCCACCATATTACCCCATATTTCCCCCCTTTTCCACCATATTTCCCCATATTTCCCCCCTTTTCCACCATATTTCCCCATATTTCCCCCCCTTTTCCCCCATATTCTCCCATATTACCCCATATTTCCCCCCTTTCCACCATATTCTCCCATATTACCCCATATTTCCCCCCCTTTTCCACCATATTTCCCCATATTGCCCCCCTCCTCCCCCATATTTCCCCCCTTTTCCCCATATTTCCCCATATTTCCCCCCTTTTCCACCATATTTCCCCATATTTCCCCCCCTTTTCCCCCATATTACCCCATATTTCCCCCCCTTTTCCACCATATTTCCCCATATTACACCCCCTTTCCCCCATATTACCCCATATTTCTCCCCCTTTCTCCCCCCATAGAGACCTCCGTGTGCTGATTGGGACGGCCCCATATTTCCCCATATTTCCCCCCTTTTCCACCATATTTCCCCATATTTCCCCCCTCGTCCCCCATATTTCCCCCCCTTTTCCACCATATTCTCCCATATTACCCCATATTACCCCATATTACCCCATATTTCTCCCCCTTTCCCCCCCCCCCCCCCCATAGCGACCTCCGTGTGCTGATTGGGACGGCCCCATATTACCCATATTTCCCCCCCTTTTCCCCCATATTACCCCATATTTCCCCCCCTTTCCACCATATTACCCCCCCTTTCCCCCATATTACCCCATATTACCCCATATTTCCCCATATATTTCCCCATATATTTCCCCTTTTCCACCATATTACCCCATATTTCCCCCCTTTTCCCCCATATTCTCCCATATTACCCCATATTTCCCCCCTTTCCACCATATTCTCCCATATTACCCCATATTTCCCCATATTTCCCCCCCTTTTCCACCATGTTACCCCATATTTCCCCCCCTTTCCACCATATTACCCCCCCTTTTCCCCATATTACCCCATATTTCCCCCCCTTTTCCCCATATTACCCCATATTGCCCCCCTCCTCCCCCATATTTCCCCCCTTTTCCACCATATTACCCCATATTACCCCATATTTCTCCCCCTTTCCCCCCCCATAGAGACCTCCGTGTGCTGATTGGGATGGCCCCATATTACCCCATATTTTCCCCCCTTTTCCCCCATATTACCCCATATTTCCCCCCCTTTCCACCATATTTCCCCATATTTCCCCCCCTTTTCCCCATATTACCCCATATTGCCCCCCTCCTCCCCCATATTTCCCCCCTTTTCCCCATATTACCCCATATTTCCCCCCTTTTCCCCATATTTCCCCCCCTTTTCTACCATATTCTCCCATATTACCCCATATTCTCCCATATTACCCCATATTCTCCCATATTACCCCATATTACCCCATATTTCCCCATATTTCTCCCCCTTTCCCGCCCCATAGAGACCTCCGTGTGCTGATCGGGACGGCCCCATATTACCCCATATTTCCCCCTCTTTTCCCCATATTTCCCCATATATTTCCCCTTTTCCACCATATTACCCCATATTTCCCCCCCTTTTCCCCATATTACCCCATATTGCCCCCCTCCTCCCCCATATTTCCCCCCTTTTCCACCATATTTCCCCATATTTCCCCCCTTTTCCCCATATTTCCCCCCCTTTTCTACCATATTCTCCCATATTACCCCATATTCTCCCATATTAACCCATATTACCCCATATTCTCCCATATTACCCCATATTACCCCATATTACCCCATATTACCCCATATTTCTCCCATATTACCCCATATTTCCCCATATTTCCCCCCGTTTTCCCCCATACTACCCCATATTTTCCCCCCTTTCCCCCCCCATAGAGACCTCCGTGTGCTGATCGGGACGGACACGCTCCGTGAGGGCAGCGGGGAGGTGAGAACCATCACACGCTCCATCGTCCACCCGTCCTACGACCCCCGTAAGAACGACAACGATTTCATGTTACTGAGGCTCAACAAACCCGTCCGCTTCAGCAACAACATCAAGAAGATCCGCCTGGCAACCAAGTGCCCCAAGGATGGGATGAGATGTAGCGTGTCCGGATGGGGGACCACCAGATCACCAGGAGGTACAGACCCCATAGGACAGGGGTACAGACCCCATTATAAAGGGGTACAGACCCTATTATAAAGGGGACTAGGTACAGACCCCATAATAAAGGGGTACAGACCCCATAGTACAGGGGTACAGACCTCATTATAAGGGGATATAAAGGCGTAAGGGGTACAGATCCCGTTATAAAGGAGTACAGACCCCATAGTACAGGGGTACAGACCCCATAATAAAGGGGTACAGACCCCATTATAAAGGGGAAGGGGTTCAGACCCCATTATAATGGGGAGGGGTACAGACCCCATAGTACAGGGGTACAGACCCCATAATAAAGGGGTACAGACCCCATAGAACAGGGGTACAGACCCTATTATAAAAGTGATGGGGTTCAGAACCCATAGTAAAGTGGTACAGACCCTTTATAAAAGGGATGGGGTACAGACCCCATAGTAAAGGGGTACAGACCCCATTATAAAGGGTTATAGACCCTATTATAAAGGGGATGGGGTACAGACACCATTATAAAGGAGATGGGGTACAGACCCCATAGAACAGGGGTACAGACCCCATAGTACAAGGAAGGGGTACAGACCCCATAGTACAGGGGTACAGACCCTATTATAAAAGTGATGGGGTTCAGAACCCATAGTAAAGTGGTACAGACCCTATTATAAAAGGGATGGGGTACAGACCCCATAGTAAAGGGGTACAGACCCCATAGTAAAGGGGTACAGACCCCATTATAATGGGGAAGGGGTACAGACCCCATTATAAGGGGATATAAAGGGGTAAGGGGTACAGATCCCGTTATAAAGGGGTACAGACCCCATAGTAAAGGGGAAGGGGTACAGACCCCATTATAAAGGGGTACAGACCCCATAGTAAAGGGGTACAGAACCCATAGTACAAGGAAGGGGTACAGACCCCATAGTAAAGGGGTACAGACCCTATTATAATGGGTAGGGGTACAGACCCCATAGTAAAGGGGTACAGACCCCATAGTACAGGGGTACAGACCCCATTATAAGGGGATATAAAGGGGTAAGGGGTACAGATCCCGTTATAAAGGGGTACAGACCCCATAGTACAGGGGTACAGACCCTATTATAAAGGGGATGGGGTACAGACCCCATAATAAAGGGGTACAGACCCCATAGTACAGGGGTACAGACCCCATAGTACAGGGGTACGGACCCTATTATAAAGGGGATGGGGTACAGACCCCATAGAACAGGGGTACAGACCCCATAATAAAGGGGTACAGACCCTATTATAAAGGGGATGGGATACAGACCCCATTATAAAGGGGTACAGAGCCCATTATAAAGGAGTACAGACCCCATAGTAAAGGGGAAGGGGTACAGACCCCATAGTACAGGGGTACAGACCCCATTATAAAGGGGACTAGGTACAGACCCCATAGTACAGGGGTACAGACCCCATAATAAAGGGGTTCAGACCCCATTATAATGGGGAAGGGGTACAGACCCCATTATAAGGGGATATAAAGGGGTAGGGGGTACAGATCCCGTTATAAAGGGGTACAGACCCCATAATAAAGGGGTACAGACCCCATAGTAAAGGTGAAGGGGTACAGACCCCATTATAAAGGGGTACAGACCCTATTATAAAGGGGATGGGGTACAGAGCCCATTATAAAGGGGAAGGGGTACAGACCCCATTATAAGGGGATATAAAGGGGTAAGGGGTACAGATCCCGTTATAAAGGGGATGGGGTACAGACCCCATAGTAAAGGGGTACAAACCTCATAATAAAAGGAAGGGGTACAGATCCCGTTATAAAGGAGTACAGACCCCATAGTAAAGAGGAAATGGTACAGACCCCATTATAAAGGCGACTAGGTACAGACCCCATAATAAAGGGGTACAGACCCCATTATAAAGGGGACTAGATACAGACCCCATAATAAAGGGGTACAGACCCCATTATAAAGGGGACTAGGTACAGACCCCATAATAAAGGGGTACAGACCCCATAGTAAAGGGGTTCAGACCCCATTATAATGGGGAAGGGGTTCAGACCCCATTATAATGGGGAAGGGGTACAGACCCCATTATAAGGGGATATAAAGGGGTAAGGGGTACAGATCCCATTATAAAGGGGTACAGACCCCATAATAAAGGGGTACAGACCCCATTATAAAGGGGATGGGGTACAGACCCCATTATAAAGGGGATGGGGTACAGACCCCATTATAAAGGGGTACAAACCCCATAATAAAGGGAAGGGGTACAGACCCCGTTATAAAGGGGTACAGACCCCATAGTAAAGGCATACAGACCCCATAATAAAGTGGTACAAACCCCATAATAAAGGGGTCTATCTTCATCCCAAACCATGACCCCAAAAGCTGCCCATGGGTCCAGCCAAGATTTGGGTTCCCCTCCCCCATTATCTCCACCCCAAACCCACCAACCCAACCCATGGCCCCGATGGGAACCTCTAATGGAAGCCCCTCCCTTGTTGTTGGTGGGCTCTGTTGGGGGTTGGACCCCAAATCTCCACATTAGGGGCTGCCCCATATCACCCCCCATCTCCCCCCTATAGCTCAGCTCCCCAAGGACCTACAGTGTGCGGGCGTCCAGGCCTTTGGAAGGGAGAAATGCATGAGGGCGTATGGGAGATCCATCACCCCAAACATGTTCTGTGCCGGGGTCCCACAGGGCGGCGTCGATTCGTGTCAGGTGAGAAAAGACCCTTATGGGGTGGGGGGGGGGGGGTTGGGGGTCCCGGGGTGGATGTGGAGGTGGGGGTCTATTGGGTGAGTCTGGGGTTCCGGCCCCGTTATCTCCATCCCAACCCATAAATCCCAATGATGAGCATTGGATGGATCCACCAAGGTTTGGGTTCCTCCATCCCACCCCATAACCCCAATGACAGCCATAACCTTTGGGGTTCCTCCATCCCACCCCATAACCCCAATGACAACCATAACCTTTGGGGTTCCTCCATCCCACCCCATAACCCCAATGACGACCACAACCTTTGGGGTTCCTCCATCCCACCCCATAACCCCAATGACAACCGTAACCTTTGGGGTTCCTCCATCCCACCCCATAACCCCAATGACGACCATAACCTTTGGGGTTCCTCCATCCCACCCCATAACCCCAGTGATGACCATAACCTTTGGGGTTCCTCCATCCCACCCCATAACCTTTGGGGTTCCTCCATCCCACCCCATAACCCCAATGACAACCATAACCTTTGGGGTTCCTCCATCCCACCCCATAACCCCAAATGACGACCATAACCTTTGGGGTTCCTCCATCCCACCCCATAACCCCAATGACGACCATAACCTTTGGGGTTCCTCCATCCCACCCCATAACCCCAATGACGACCATAACCTTTGGGGTTCCTCCATCCCACCCCATAACCCCAATGACGACCATAACCTTTGGGGTTCCTCCATCCCACCCCATAACCCCAATGACAACCATAACCTTTGGGGTTCCTCCATCCCACCCCATAACCCCAAATGACGGCCATAACCTTTGGGGTTCCTCCATCCCACCCCATAACCCCAATGACGACCATAACCTTTGGGGTTCCTCCATCCCACCCCATAACCCCAATGACGACCATAACCTTTGGGGTTCCTCCATCCCACCCCATAACCCCAATGACAACCATAACCTTTGGGGTTCCTCCATCCCACCCCATAACCCCAATGACAACTATAACCTTTGGGGTTCCTCCATCCCACCCCATAACCCCAATGACAACCATAACCTTTGGGGTTCCTCCACCCCGTAACCCCAATGACAACCATAACCTTTGGGGTTCCTCCATCCCACCCCATAACTCCAATGACGACCATAACCTTTGGGGTTCCTCCATCCCACCCCATAACCCCAATGACAACCATAACCTTTGGGGTTCCTCCATCCCACCCCATAACCCTAAAAGACGGCCATGATACATGGCCACCAACATTTGCCTTCCTCCCCCATTACCCGCACCCCACACCCCCTGCCCCATATCCTTCCCCCTCTAACCCCAAACCCCCTCCCCTTTTTCTCTCCCTATAGGGTGACTCCGGGGGTCCTCTCGTTTGCGATGGGGTCCTCCAGGGGGTGGTCTCATGGGGTATGGCCGTCTGTGGGCGCAAAGGCCAACCCGGCGTCTACTCCAACGTATGTCGAGCTCAGCCCTGGATCCGAAGATACATCAGGGGGTAGAAGAGACCCCCAAAGACCCCCACCCCAATTTAAACCCCCTCCCCAACCTGACCCCATATCTCGGACCATCCCCCTTTAAAACTAAAGGGGGATTTGGGGCCCTTTAAGCCCCAAAAACGGAGGAAAATAAAAGGAAAGAAACGCGACGTGTTTGGTTTGATATAAAGGAATGGGGTGAAAATGGGCATCACAAGGGGGGGGTAATTAGTGCTGAGGTGTTAATTAGTGCTGAAGTGTTAATTAGAGGGATGTTAATTAAGAGATGGGGGGGGTTGTAATGAGGGATTTCCATTGGGGATGTGAATGGGAAACTCTGTTGTGAGATGAGACGCGGATCCCGTCTTCCACTACTGTACAGGGAGATTAATTAATTAATGAGGCTAATTAATGAGGTTAATTAATGAGGCTAATTAATGAGGTTAATATCTCGGACCCCCAACCCCCCTTTAAAACTAAAGGGGGATTTGGGGCCCTTTAAGCCCCAAAAATGGAGGAAAATAAAAGGAAAGAAACGCGACATGTTTGGTTTGATATAAAGGAATGGGGTGAAAATGGGCATCACAAGGGGGGGGTAATTAGTGCTGAGGTGTTAATTAGTGCTTAGGTGTTAATTAGAGGGATGTTAATTAAGAGATGGGGGGGGTTGTAATGAGGGATTTCCATTGGGGATGTGAATGGGAAACTCTGTTGTGAGATGAGACGCGGATCCCGTCTTTCACTCCTGTATAGGGAGATTAATTAATTAATGAGGCTAATTAATGAGGCTAATTAATGAGGTTAATATCTCGGACCCCCAAGCCCCCTTTAAAACTAAAGGGGGATTTTGGGGCCCTTTAAGCCTCAAAAATGGAGGAAAATAAAAGGAAAGAAACGCGACATGTTTGGTTTGATATAAAGGAATGGGGTGAAAATGGGGTGATGGCATCCCTATGGGGGGGGTAATTAGTGCTGAGGTGTTAATTAGTGCTGAGGTGTTAATTAGACGGATGTTAATTAAGAGATGGGGGGGGTTGTAATGAGGGATTTCCATTGGGGATGTGAATGGGAAACTCTGTTGTGAGATGAGACGCGGATCCCGTCTTTCACTCCTGTATAGGGAGATTAATTAATTAATGAGGCTAATTAATGAGGCTAATTAATGAGGTTAATATCTCGGACCCCCCCCCCCCATCCCCCTTTAAAACTAAAGGGGGATTTTGGGGCCCTTTAAGCCCCAAAAACGGAGGAAAATAAAACGAAAGAAACGCGACGTGTTTGGTTTGATATAAAGGAATGGGGTGAAAATGGGGTGATGGCATCCCAAGGGGGGGGTGTAATTAGTGCTGAGGTGTTAATTAGTGCTGAGGTGTTAATTAGAGGGATGTTAATTAAGAGATGGAGGGGATTGTAATGAGGGATTTCCATTGGGGATGTGAATGGGAAACGCTGTTGTGAGATGAGACGCGGATCCCGTCTTTCACTCCTGTATAGAGAGATTAATTAATTAATGAGGCTAATTAATGAGGCTAATTAATGAGGCTAATTAATGAGGTTAATATCTCGGACCCCCCCCCCCATCCCCCTTTAAAACTAAAGGGGGATTTTGGGGCCCTTTAAGCCCCAAAAATGGAGGAAAATAAAAGGAAAGAAACGCGACCGGTTTGGTTTGATATAAAGGAATGGGGTGAAAATGGGGTGATGGCATCGCAAGGGGGGGGGTAATTAGTGCTGAGGTGTTAATTAGTGCTGAGGTGTTAATTAGAGGGATGTTAATTAAGAGATGGGGGGGATTGTAATGAGGGATTTCCATTGGGGATGTGAATGGGAAACTGTTGTGAGATGGGAGGTGGATCCAGTCTCCCGGCATCGATGCTGGGGGGATTAATTAATTAATTAATTAATTAAGGCTAATTAATGAGACTAATTAATAATTAGCGACCTCTTAATTGTCATCCTTAAAAGTCATTTGTTTAGAGAGCGACTTCTTAATTAGTAAATTATAAATGTAAATGAGAAACTCTGTTGTGAGATGAGACGCGAATCCCGTCTCCCTCACCTGTACTGGGGGATTAATTAATTAATGAGGCTAATTAATGAGGTTAATTAATGAGGTTAATTAATAATTAGCGACCTCTTAATTGTCATCCTGAGAAGTCCTTTGTTTAGAGAACAATTAATTAATTAGTAAGTGATAAATGTAAATTAGAAGCTCTGTTGTGAGATGGGACGCGGATCCCATCTTATACACCTGTACTGGGAGATTAATTAATT
Organism: Coturnix japonica; assembly: GCF_054131305.1. Taxonomy (NCBI): domain Eukaryota; kingdom Metazoa; phylum Chordata; class Aves; order Galliformes; family Phasianidae; genus Coturnix; species Coturnix japonica. Next base: position 473,259 of record NW_028188976.1, read on the forward strand.
AATGAGGCTAATTAATGAGGCTAATTAATAATTAACAACCTCTTAATTGTCATCCTGCAAAGTCCTTTGTTTAGAGAACAATTAATTAATTAGTAAGTGATAAATGTAAATTAGAAGTTCTGCTGTGAGATGGGACACGGATCCCGTCTTATACACCTGTACTGGGGGATTAATTAATTAATGAGGTTAATTAATGAGGTTAATTAATAATTAACAACCTCTTAATTGTCATCCTGCAAAGTCCTTCATTTAGAGAACAGCTTAATTAGTAAATGATAAATGTAAATGAGAAACTCTTCGTTGTGAGATGGGAAGCGGATCACGTCTTTCACTCCTGTACAGGGAGATTAGTTAATTAATGAGGCTAATTAATGAGGCTAATTAATGAGGGTAATTAATGAGGCTAATTAATAATTAGCGACCTCTTAATTGTCATCCTGCAAAGTCCTTCGTTTAGAGAACGACTTAATTAGTAAATGATAAATGTAAATGAGAAACTCTTCGTTGTGAGATGGGAAGCGGATCCCGTCTCCCTCACCTGTACTGGGGAGTTAATTAATTGATGAGGCTAATTAATGAGGTTAATTAATGAGCCTAATTAATAATTAGTGACCCCTTAATTGTCATCCTAAGTCCTTTGTTTAGAGAACAACTAATTAATTAGTAAGTGATAAATGTAAATTAGAAGCTCTGTTGTGAGATGGGACATGGATCCCGTCTCCCTCACCTGTACTGGGGGATTAATTAATTACTGAGGCTAATTAATGAACCTTATTAATGAGCCTAATTAATAATTAGCGACCTCTTAATTGTCATCCTTAAAAGACATTTGTTTAGAGAATGACTTCTTAATTAGTAAATTATAAATGTAAATTAGAAACTCCATTGTGAGTTGGGACACGGATCCCGTCTTTCACTCCGTACAGGGAGATTAATTAATTAATGAGGCTAATTAATGAGGTTAATTAATGAGGCTAATTAATAATTAGCGACCTCTTAATTGTCATCCTGAGAAGTCCTTTGTTTAGAGAACAACTAATTAATTAGTAAATGATAAATGTAAATTAGAAGCTCTGTTGTGAGATGGGACACGGATCCCGTCTTATACACCTGTACTGGGGGATTAATTAATTAATGAGGCTAATTAATGAGGGTAATTAATGAGGCTAATTAATAATTAGCGACCTCTTAATTGTCATCCTGCAAAGTCCTTCGTTTAGAGAACAGCTTAATTAGTAAATTAATAAATGTAAATGAGATGGGACACGGATCCCGTCTCCAACGTCTGTGGGAACGTATGTAGGAAGAGATTAATTAATGAGACTGATTAATGAGGTGAATTAACTACACTAATTAACGACAGCCATTAATGAGCCTAATTAATAGGGTTCATTAGTCTCTTATTGGCACCGGGAGCTTTCCTCTCTCCCAGTCACTTGAGGCAGCATTGCTGGTTGAGAGGACCTCACCCTAATTAATCACCTGACTAATTAATCACCCGACTAATTAATCACCCGACTAATTAATCACCCGACTAATGAACTAATTACTGATGTTCATGTCGGCTGCGCTAATTGGGAACATGGCGGTGAGCTGAGGTCAATGGGGACAGGGAGGGGGGGGTGATACAGGGACCTTATGCAAGGCCCCCCATCCGCTCCTTGGGCAACCTAATTAAGCCTAATTAAGCCTAATTAGCATGCTAATTAGGGGGAGGGATGGGAAGGAGGGTGCTGGGGCATGGAGGCCCAGCCTGGGCCTATAGGGGGCATCTGTGGGGTATGGGGACCCCATAACTCATCCCTATTTGGGGGACCCCATAACTTGGCCCCACATTTGGGGTCCCTATAAACTCAGCTCCTATTTGGGGACCCCCATAAGTCCGCCCCATAATGGGGACCCCCATAAGTCTGCCCTATATTGGGGACCCCCATAAGTCCGCCCCACATTTAGGGTCCCCCATAAGTCCACCCCATAATGGGGACCCCCATAAGTCTGCCCCATATTCGGGACCCCATAACTTGGCCTCACTTTTGGGGTCCCCCATAAGTCCGCCCCATAATGGGGACCCCCATAAGTCTGCCCTATATTGGGGACCCCGTAACTTGGCCTCACTTTTGGGGTCCCCTATAAACTCTGCTCCTATTTGGGGACCCCATAATTCAGTGCATTGGGAACTGGGAGCACTGGGATGTACTGGGACATACTGGGATATACTGGGATGTACTGGGATATACTGGAATATACTGGGATATACTGGGATATAATGGGATATAATGGGATATACTGGGATATACTGGGATATACCGGGTTATACTGGGATATACTGGGTTATACTGGGATATAATGGGTTATACTGGGACATACTGGGATATACTGGGACATACTGGGACATACTGGGATTTACTGGGTTATACTGGGACATACTGGGATATACTGGGACATACTGGGTTATACTGGGTTATACTTAGATATACTGGTTTATACTGGGTTATACTGGGATATACTGGGATATACTGGGTTATACTGGGTTATACTTAGATATACTGGGATATACTGGGACATACTGGGATATACTGGGACATACTGGGACATACTGGGATATACTGGGATATACTGGGACATACTGGGATATACTGGGTTATACTGGGATATAATGGGACATACTGGGATATACTGGTTTATACTGGGATATACTGGGACATACTGGGACATACTGGGATATACTGGGTTATACTGGGATATAATGGGACATACTGGGATATACTGGGTTATACTGGGATATACTGGGTTATACTGGGATATAATGGGATATAATGGGATATACTGGGACATACCGGGATATACTGGGTTATACTGGGATATACTGGGTTATACTGGGATATAATGGGTTATACTGGGATATACTGGGATATAATGGAATATAATGGGTTATACTGGGATATACTGGGACATACTGGGACATACTGGGATATACTGGGACATACTGGGTTATACTGGGACATACTGGGATATACTGGGACATACTGGGACATACTGTTTTATACTGGGATATACTGGTTTATACTGGGATATACTGGATGTACTGAGCGCCCAGCAGCACTGGGTGGCACTGGCTGAGCGCTGGGCCCCACATCTCACTGCACTGGGTGAACTGGGAGCACTGGGTTTACTGGGATATACTGGGATATACTGGGATATACTGGGATGTACTGAGACATACTGGGATATACTGGGATATACTGGGTTATGCTGGGTTATACTGGGATATACTGGGATATAATGGGATATACTGGGTTATACTGGGATATACTGGGATATATTGGGTTATACTGGGTTATACTGGAATATACTGGGTTATACTGGGATATAATGGGTTATACTGGGACATACTGGGACATACTGGGATATACTGGGACATACTGGGATATAATGGGATATAATGGGATATAATGGGATATAATGGGTTATACTGGGATATACTGGGATATAATGGGACATAATGGGTTATACTGGGATATACTGGGACATACTGGGATATACTGGGTTATACTTAGATATACTGGGTTATACTGGGATATACTGGGATATACTGGGATATACTGGGTTATACTGGGATATACTGGGACATACTGGGACATACTGGGATATACTGGGACATACTGGGTTATACTGGGTTATACTTAGATATACTGGTTTATACTGGGTTATACTGGGATATACTGGGATATACTGGGATGTACTGGGACATACCGGGATATACTGGGTTATACTGGGATATACTGGGATATACTGGGACATACTGGGATATACTGGGTTATACTGGGATATAATGGGATATAATGGGATATAATGGGTTATACTGGGATATACTGGGATATAATGGGATATAATGGGTTATACTGGGATATACTGGGATATACTGGGTTATACTGGGTTATACTTAGATATACTGGTTTATACTGGGTTATACTGGGATATAATGGGTTATACTGGGATATACTGGGACATACTGGGATATACTGGGATATACTGGGTTATACTGGGATATACTGGGATATACTGGGACATACTGGGATATACTGGGTTATACTGGTTTATACTGGGATATACTGGGATATAATGGGTTATACTGGGACATACTGGGATATACTGGGATATACTGGGTTATACTGGGACATACTGGGATATACTGGGATATACTGGGATATAATGGGATATACTGGGTTATACTGGGACATACTGGGATATACTGGGATGTACTGGTTTATACTGGGATATACTGGATGTACTGGTTTATACTGGGATATACTGGGATATACTGGGATATACTGAGACATACTGGGATATACTGGTTTATACTGGGATATACTGGATGTACTGAGCGCCCAGCAGCACTGGGTGGCACTGGCTGAGCGCTGGGCCCCACATCTCACTGCACTGGGTGAACTGGGAGCACTGGGTTTACTGGGATATACTGGGATATACTGGGATATACTGGGACATACTGGGATATACTGGGATATAATGGGATATACTGGGATATACTGGGTTAAACTGGGTTATACTTAGATATACTGGTTTATACTGGGATATACTGGGATATACTGGGACATACTGGGTTATACTGGGACATACTGGGATATACTGGGATATACTGGGACATACTGGGATATACTGGGTTATACTGGGATATAATGGGTTATACTGGGATATACTGGGATATACTGGGTTATACTGGGATATACTGGGATATACTGGGTTATACTGGGACATACTGGGATATACTGGGATATACTGGGACATACTGGGTTATACTGGGATATACTGGGTTATACTGGGACATACTGGGATATACTGGGATATACTGGGACATACTGGGTTATACTGGGATATACTGGCACATACTGTGTTATACTGGGATATACTGGGACATACTGGTTTATACTGGGATATACTGGATGTACTGAGCACCCAGCAGCACTGGGTGGCACTGGCTGAGCACTGGGCCCCACATCTCACTGCACTGGGTGAACTGGGAGCACTGGGTTTACTGGGATCACTTACTGGGTGTGCTGGGTGTGCCCACAGACCCCACCCCAACCTCCCCAACCCCCCCCCCGGGCTTTTATAGCTCAGCACCCAGCGCTCAGCAACGCGTCCATTCCCAGCCATGGAGAGGATCCTGCCCCTGCTGCTGCTGGCTGCTGGTGGGCGATGGGGGGCAATGGGGGGCAATGGGGGGCAATGGGGGGCAATGGGGGGCAATGGGAGCAACTGGGAGGGACTGGGAGGGACTGGGAGGGGGCTGGGGGGCAATGGGAGGCAATGGGGGGCAATGGGAGCAACTGGGAGGGACTGGGAGGGACTGGGGGGCAATGGGAGGCAATGGGAGGGGGCTGGGGGGCACTTAGATGGGGCTGGGGGGCAATGGGAGGTAATGGGAGGCAATGGGAGGGGGCTGGGGGGCAATGGGGGGCACTGGGGGGCACTGGGAGGCAATGGGGGGCAATGGGAGCCACTGGGGGGCAATGGGAGGCACTGGGAGCAACTGGGAGGGGGCTGGGGGGCAATGGGAAGCACTGGGAGGCAATGGGAGGCAATGGGAGGCAATGGGAGGGGGCTGGGGGGCAATGGGAGGGACTGGGAGGGACTGGGAGGGACTGGGAGGGGGCTGGGGGGCAATGGGAGGCAATGGAAGGCAATGGGGGGCAATGGGAGGCAATGGGAGGGGGGTAGGTGTCGATGGGAGGAGGCAATAGGAGGGGGCTGGGAGGGATTGGGAACAACTGGGAGGGACTGGGAGGGGGCTGGGGGGCAATGGGAGCAACTGGGAGACACTGGGAGGGGGCTGGGAGGGATTGGGAGCAACTGGTGGACAATGGGAGGCAATGGGAGCAACTGGGAGGGGGCTGGGGGGCAATGGGAGGGGGCTGGGAGGGACTGGGAGGGGTCGTGGGGGCAATGGGAGGCACTGGGGGGCACTTAGATGAGGCTGGGGGGCAATGGGAGGTAATGGGAGGCAATGGGAGGGGGCTGGGGGCCAATGGGAGCGACTGGGAGGCAATGGGGGGCAATGGGGGGCAATGGGAGCAACTGGGAGGGACTGGGAGGGGGCTGGGGGGCAATGGGAGGCACTGGGGGGCACTTAGATGAGGCTGGGGGGCAATGGGAGGTAATGGGAGGCAATGGGAGGGGGCTGGGGGGCAATGGGAGGTAATGGGAGGGGGCTGGGGGGCACTGGGAGGCAATGGGAGGCAATGGGAGCAATGGGAGGGGGTTGGGGGGCAATGGGAGGCAATGGGAGGCAATGGGAGGGGGCTGGGGGGACTTAGAGGGGGCTAGGGGGCAATTGGTAGGGGTTGGGGGCAATGGGAGGCAATGGGGGGCAATGGGAGGTAATGGGAGGGACTGGGAGCCACTAGGAGGGGGATGGGGGGCAATGGAAGGGGGCTGGGAGGGTCTGGGAGCAACTGGGAGGGAGCTGGGAGGCAATGGGAGGCAATGGGAGGGACTGGGAGGGACTGGGAGGGGGATGGGGGGCAATGGGAGCCACTGGGGGGCAATGGGAGGCAATGGGGGGCAATGGGAGACACTGGGAGGCAATGGGAGGGGGCTGGGGGGCAATGGGAGGGGGGGGCACTGGGGGGGACTGGGAGGCAATGGGAGCAACTGGGAGGCACTGGGTGGGGGCTGGGGGGCACTGAGAGGGACTGGGAGCTACTGGGAGGGACTGGGAGCAACTGGAAGACACTGGGAGGCAATGGGAGGGGGCTGGGGGGCACTTAGAGGGGGCTGGGGGGCACTGGGGGGGACTGGGAGGCAATGGGAGCAACTGGGAGGCACTGGGAGGGGGCTGGGGGGCAATGGGAGGCAATGGGAGGGGGCTGGGGGGCACTGGGGGTCACTGGGAGGCACTGGTTTTGTACTGGGAGGCACTGGGAAGCACTGGGAGGGGGCTGGGAGGCAATGGGAGCAACTGGGAGGGACTGGGAGGGGGCTGGGGGGCAATGGGAGGCAATGGGAGCAACTGGGAGGGGGCTGGGGGGCACTTAGATGGGGCACTGGTTTTGTACTGGGAGGGACTGGGAGGGACTGGGAGCAACTGGTGGGCACTGGGATGGAACTGGGAGGGACTGGGAGTTATTAGTAGAGTACTGGGATGGAGCTGGGGGACACTGGGAGGTACTGGGATTGAACTGGGATTGAACTGGGATTGAACTGTGGGGGGCACTGGGATGGCACTGGGGGGCACTGGGATTGAACTGGGGAGCACTGGGGAGCACTGGGAGGCACTGGGATGGCACTGGGATTGAACTGAGATTGAACTGGGGGACACTGGGGGGCACTGAGAGGTATTGGGATTGAACTGGGAAGAGCTGTGTAAGAGCTGGAGGTGAACTGGGGACACTGGGATCATACTGGTGGCACTGGGAGGCGCTGGAGGGCACCGGGAGGGAGACGTGGGTGAACTGGGGACACTGGGAGGGGACTGGGAAGGGACTGGGGGTGAACTGGGAGCACTGGGAGAGCAGTGGTGGGGTGCGGGGATGGGACTGGGGGTGAACTGGGAAGGGACACTGGGTTTAATGGGAGGGAACTGGAGGGGACTGGGAGGGAACTGGGAGGGAATGGGAGGGAATGGAAGGAACTGGGAGACACTGGGAGGGAATGGAAGCAACTGGGATGAACTGGGAGGAACAGGGAGGAACTGGTGTGGCGCAAGAAGGAACTGGGAGTCACTGGGGGCAACTGGGAGGGACTGGGAGGCCGGGTTGGGAAAGAACTGGGAGGGAATGGGAGGAACTGGGAGGAACTGGGAGGGAATGGGAGGAACTGGGAGGAACTGGGATGAACTGGGAGGGAATGGAAGGAACTGGGAGGAAATGGGAAGTACTGGGAGGGAATGGAAGGAACTGGGATGAACTGGGAGGGAATGGGAGGGAATGGGAGATACTGGGAGATACTGGGAGGGAATGGAAGGAACTGGGAGGAACTGGGAGGGAATGGAAGGAACTGGGATGAACTGGGAGGGAATGAAAGCAACTGGGATGAACTGGGAGAGAATGGAAGGAACTGGGAGGAACTGGGAGGAACTGGGAGACACTGGGAGGGAATGGAAGGAACTGGGAGACACTGGGAGGAACTGGGAAGAGTTGGGATGAACTGGGAAGATCCAGGAGGAACTGGAAGGAATAGGAAGGAACTGGGATGAACTGGGTGGAACTGGGAGGAACTGGTAAGATCTGAAGGGAACTGGGAAGAGCTGGAAGGAACTGGGAGAATCCAGTAGGAACTGGGAGAAACTGGGAAGATCCGGGAGGAACTGGAAGGGACTGGAGGAAACTGGAAGGAACTGGGATGAACTGGGAGGATCTGGAAGGAACTGGGAAGATCCAGGAGGAACTGGAGCGAACTGGGAAGAACTGGAATGAACTGGGATGAGCTGGGATGAACTGGAGAGAACTGGGATGAACTGGGAGGATCCAGGAGGAACTGGGAAGAGCTGGGATGAACTGGGAGGATCTGGAAGGAACTGGAGGGAACTGGAAGGAACTGGGATGAACTGGGAGGGAACTGGGAGGATCCAGTAGGAACTGGGGCAAACTGGGAAGAAATAGAATGAGCTGGGATGAACTGGGAAGATCCAGGAGGAACTGGAGAGGACTGGGACGAACTGGGATGAACTGGGAGGGCCTGGAAGGAACTGGAATGAACTGGAATGAACTGGGATGAACTGGAATGAACTGGCACGAACTGGCACGAACTGGGACGAACTGGGATGAACTGGGATGAACTGGAAGGAACTGGGACGAACTGGGACGAACTGGGATGAACTGGGATGAACTGGAATGAACTGGGACAAACTGGAGAGAACAGGGAAGAACTGGGATGAACTGGGAAGAACTGGGATGAACTGGAGTGAACTGGGACAAACTGAGACAAACTGGGACGAACTGGGACAAACTGAGACAAACTGGGACGAACTGGGACGAACTGGGATGAACTGGGACAAACTGGAGAGAACTGGGAAGAACTGGGATGAACTGGGACGAACTGGAGATAACTGGGATGAACTGGGATGAACTGGGACGAACTGGGATGAACTGGGATGAACTGGGAAGAACTGGGATGAACTGGAAGGGTCTGGAAGGAGCTGGAGGGAACTGGAATGAACTGGGACGAACTGGGACGAACTGGGATGAACTGGGATGAACTGGGATGAACAGGGATGAACTGGGACGAACTGGGACGAACTGGGATGAACTGGGAGGATCCAGTAGGAACTGGGATGAACTGGGACGAACTGAGACAAACTGGGATGAACTGGGATGAACTGGGATGAACTGGGACGAACTGGGATGAACTGGGACGAACTGGAGAGAACTGGGAAGAACTGGGATGAACTGGGACGAACTGGGATGAACTGGGACAAACTGGAGAGAACTGGGAAGAACTGGGATGAACTGGGAAGAACTGGGATGAACTGGAAGGAACTGGGATGAACTGGGATGAACTGGGAGGGTCTGGAAGGAACTGGAGAGAACTGGGGTGAACTGGGACAAACTGGGACGAACTGGGACAAACTGGGACGAACTGGGATGAACTGGGACAAACTGGAGAGAACTGGGAAGAACTGGGATGAACTGGGAAGAACTGGGATGAACTGGAAGGGTCTGGAAGGAGCTGGAGGGAACTGGAATGAACTGGAATGAACTGGGACGAACTGGGATGAACTGGGATGAACTGGGAAGAACTGGGATGAACTGGAAGGGTCTGGAAGGAGCTGGAGGGAACTGGAATGAACTGGGACGAACTGGGACGAACTGGGATGAACTGGGACGAACTGGAGAGAACTGGAATGAACTGGGATGAACTGGGGTGAACTGGAATGAACTAGGATGAACTGGGATGAACTGGGATGAACTGGGAAGAACTGAGATGAACTGGGATGAACTGGGAGGATCCAGGATGAACTGGGACGAACTGGGATGAACTGGGATGAACTGGGATGAACTGGAAGGAACTGGGATGAACTGGGATGAACTGGGAGGGTCTGGAAGGAACTGGAGAGAACTGGGGTGAACTGGGACGAACTGGGATGAACTGGGACGAATTGGAGATAACTGGGACGGACTGGGACGAACTGGGAGGGTCTGGAAGGAACTGGAGGGAACTGGAATGAACTGGAATGAACTTGGACGAACTGGGACGAATTGGAGATAACTGGGATGAACTGGGATGAACTGGGACAAACTGGGACGAACTGGGACGAACTGGGATGAACTGGGACGAACTGGGAAGAACTGGGATGAACTGGGACGAACTGGGACGAACTGGGATGAACTGGGACAAACTGGGACGAACTGGGACGAACTGGGACGAACTGGGACGAACTGGGAGGGCTGAGCTTTGTTTTTGGTCCCGCAGTGGCCACGGGGGATGAGAACCGGATCGTGGGGGGTCACAGCTGCCAGAAGAAGCGTCACCCCCACCAGGTTGTTCTGCTGGGACCCCAGAACAACATCCACTGCGGGGGGGTCCTCATCGACCGGCTCTGGGTGCTGACGGCCGCGCACTGCGACACCAAGAGGTGGGGGGGGAATAGGGGACGGGGGGGGGAATGGCCATCCCATAACTAGTATGGCCATCCCGTAACCAGTATGGCCATTGCACTACCAGTATGGACATCCTATTCCCAGTATGGCCATCCCATTCCCAATATGGCCGTCCTGTTCCCAGTATGGCCATTACACTACCAGTATGGCCATCCCATTCCCAGTATGGCCATCCCATTCCCAGTATGGCCATTACACTACCAGTATGGCCATCCTATTCCCAATATGGTCATCCCATTCCCAGTATGGCCATCCTATTCCCAGTATGACCATCCCATTCCCAGTATGGCCATCAGATTCCCAGTATGGCCATCCCATTCCCAGTATGATGATCCCATTCCCAGTATGGCCATCCCATTCCCAGTATGATGATCCTATTCCCAGTATGGCCATTGTACTCCAAGTATGACCATCCCATTCCCAATATGGCCACCCTATTCCCAGTATGGCCATCCCATTCTCAGTATGACCATCCCATTCCCAGTATGACCATCCCATTCCCAGTATGGACATCCCATTCCCAGTATGGCCATCCCGTAACCAGTATGGCCATTGTACTCCCAGTATGGCCATCCCATTCCCAGTATGGCCATCCCGTAACCAGTATGGCCATTGCACTCCCAGTATGGCCATCCCATTCCCAGTATGGCCATCCCGTTCCCAGTATGACCATCCCATTCCCAGTATGGCCATCCCGTAACCAGTATGGCCATCCTATTCCCAGTATGGCCATCCCATTCCCAGTATGGCCATTACACTACCAGTATGGCCATCCTATTCCCAATATGGTCATCCCATTCCCAGTATGGCCATCCTATTCCCAGTATGGCCATCCTGTTCCCAGTATGGCCATCCTATTCCCAGTATGACCAACCCATTCCCAGTATGGCCATCCCATTCCCATTATGGCCATCCCATTCCCAGTATGGTCATCCCATTCCCAGTATGACCATCCCATTCCCAGTATGGCCATTACACTCCCAGTATGACCATCCCATTCCAGTATGGCCATCCCATTCCCAGTATGGCCATCCCATTCCCAGTATGGCCATCCCATTCCCAGTATGACCATCCCATTCCCAGTATGACCATCCCGTAACCAGTATGACCATCCCATTCCCAGTATGACCATCCCATTCCCAGTATGACCATCCCGTAACCAGTATGACCATCCCATTCCCAGTATGGCCATTGTACTCCAAGTATGACCATCCCATTCCCAGTATGGCCATCCCATTCCCAGTATGACCATTGTATTCCCAGTATGGCCATCCTATTCCCAGTATGGCCATCCCATTCCCAGTATGACCATCCCATTCCCAGTATGGCCATCCCATTCCCAGTATGACCATCCCATTCCCAGTATGATGATCCCATTCCCAGTTTGACCATCCCATTCCCAGTATGACCATCCCATTCCCAGTATGGCCACCGTATTCCCAGTATGGCCATCCCATTCCCAGTATGACCATCCCATTCCCATTATGGCCCAACCCCAAACCCAACTGTGCTGCCCCCCATATCCCCCCCAAACCCCATATCCCCCCATATTCCCCCCCCAAGACCCCCAGGACCCCCATATCCCCCCATATTCCTCCCCCAAGACCCCCATATCCCCCCATATCCCCCCCAAGACCCCCATATCCCCCCATATTCCCCCCCCAAGACCCCCATACACCCCCATATCCCCCCCAAGACCCCCATATCCCCCCATATCTCCCCATATCCCCCCCAATACCCCCATATCCCCCCATATCCCCTCCAGGACCCCCATATCCCCCCATATTCCCCCCCCAAGACCCCCATACACCCCCATATCCCCTCCAGGACCCCCATATCCCCCCATATTCCCCCCCCAAGACCCCCAGGACCCCCATATCCCCCCCATACACCCCCATATCCCCCCATATTCCCCCCCCAAGACCCCCATACACCCCCATATCCCCCCATATTCCCCTCCAGGACCCCCATATCCCCCCATATCCCCCCCAAGACCCCCATATCCACCCATATTCCCCCCCCAAGACCCCCATACACCCCCATATCCCCCCATATCCCCTCCAGGACCCCCATATCCCCCCCATATCCCCCCATATCCCCCCCATATCCCCCCATATCTCCCCCCATATCCCCCCATATCCCCCCATATCCCCCCCATATCCCCCCATATCCCCCCCATATCCCCCCATATCCCCCCCCAAACCCCATATCCCCCCTCTGCCCCCCCCAAACCCATCCCTTCTGCCCCCCTACCACCTCCATATACATCTATATGTATCCCCCCCCCCCATTTATAGCCCCATCCCCATCCGGATGGGCGACCACAGCCTGAAGACCAAAGAAGGGACGGAGCTCAGTCCTAAGGACCCCTCCCCAAATATCCCCTCACCCCAAACCCAAACATTCTGACCCCTCATTTCCCCCCCAAGACCCCCAGGACCCCCATATCCCCCCATATTCCCCCCCCAAGACCCCCATACACCCCCATATCCCCCCCAGGACCCCCATATCCCCCCATATTCCCCCCCCAAGACCCCCAGGACCCCCATATCCTCCCATATTCCCCCCCAAGACCCCCATACACCCTCATATCCCCCATATCCCCCCCCAAGACCCCCATATCCCCCCATATCCCCTCCAGGACCCCCATACACCCCCATATCCCCCCCATACACCCCCATATCCCCCCATATTCCCCCCCCAAGACCCCCAGGACCCCCATATCCCCCCCAATACCCCCATATCCCCCCATATTCCCCCCCCAAGACCCCCATACACCACCATATCCCCCCATATTGCCCCCCAAGACCCCCATATCCCCCCATATCCCCCCCAAGACCCCCACACACCCCCATATCCCCTCCAGGACCCCCATATCCCCCCATATCCCCCCCATATCTCCCCATATTCCCCCCCAAAGACCCCATATCCCCCCATATCCCCTCCAGGACCCCCATATCCCCCCATATCCCCCCATATTCCCCCCCATATCCCCCCCATATCCCCCCCCAAACCCCATATCCCCCCTCTCCCCCCCCCCAAACCCATTCCTTCTGCCCCCTACCACATCTATATGCATCCCCCCCCCCCCCATTTATAGCCCCATCCCCATCCGGATGGGCGACCACAGCCTGAAGACCAAAGAAGGGACGGAGCTCAGTCCTAAGGACCCCCCCCCCAAATATCCCCCCACCCCAAACCCAAACATTCTGACCCCTCATTTCCCCCCAAGACCCCCAGGACCCCCATATCCCCTCATATCCCCCCCCAAGACCCCCATACACCCCCATATCCCCTCCAGGACCCCCATATCCCCCCATATTCCCCCCCCAAGTCCCCCATACACCCCCATATCCCCCCATATCCCCCCCCAAGACCACCATACACCCCCATATACCCCCATATTCCCCCCCCAAGAC
>NW_028188976.1:487496-517010 GCF_054131305.1 Coturnix japonica
AATATGGGGGTGTATGGGGGGGATATGGGGGTCTTGGGGTGGGAATATGGGGGGATATGGGGGGATATGGGGGGAAATGGGGGTCCTGGGGGGGATAGGGGAGATATGGGGGTCCTGGGGGGGATATGGGGGGTCCTAGAGGGGATATGGGGGGATATGGGGGTCCTGGTGAGGATACGGGGGGATATGGGGGTCTTGGGGGGGGATATGGGGGGATATGGGGATCCTAGGGGGGATATGGAGGTGTATGGGGGATATGGGGGTCCTGGGGGGGATATGGGGGGATATGGGAGGTATGGGGGTCTTGGGGGGGGATGTGGGGGGATATGGGGGTCCTGGGGGGGGATATGGGGGTGTATGGGGGGGATATGGGGGTTCTGGGGGGGATATGGGGGTCTATGGGGGGTCTTGGGGGGGAATATGGGGGGATATGGGGGGTCTTGGGGGGGAATATGTGGGGATATGGGGGGGATATGGGGGGATATGGGGGTCCTGGGGGGATATGAGGGTGTATGGGGGTCTTGGGGGGGGAATATGGGGGTGTGTGGTGGTCCTGGGGGGGATATGGGGGTCTTGGGGCAGCACCAGCAGCCCTGAGGGTAGGTTGGGGGGCTAAAAGGGGGTCTTGGGGGGATATGGGGGGGATATGGGGGTGTATGGGGGGTTATGGGGGTCTTGGGGGGGGATATGGGGGGGTTTGGGGATGTCCCTATAGGGCCCCACATGTCCTGTCCCCCCATGTCCCTATAGGGCCCAACACATCTTTATAGGGCCAACATGTCCCGTACCCCCTATATGGCCCCACACATCCTGTCCCCCCCCATATCCCTATATGGCCCCATATTATCCCTATACCCCCAGGTTACTTCCCCGACGTGCTGCAGTGTGGGGTCGTTTACACCATCAGCAACGAGGAATGTTCCAAGCTCTACCCCAAAGGCATCACCAGGAACATGCTGTGTGCGGGGCTCAGCTCGGGGGGCACCGACTCCTGCCAGGTGGGGATGGGGGCTATGGGGTAAATATGGGGTATATAGGGGGTATATATGGGCTATGGGGTGGCTATGGGGTGGCTATGGGGTCTATGAGGTGTATATGGGCTATGGGGTGGCTATGGGGTGGCTATGGGGTCTATGAGGTGTATATGGGCTATGGGGTGGCTATGGGGTGGCTATGGGGTCTATGGGGTGTATATGGGCTATGGGGTGGCTATGGGGTGGCTATGGGGTCTATGAGGTGTATATGGGCTATGGGGTGGCTATGGGGTGGCTATGGGGTCTATGAGGTGTATATGGGCTATGGGGTGGCTATGGGGCAGCTATGGGGCGGCTATGGGGTGTATATGGGCTATGGGGTGGCTATGGGGTGTTATGGGGTGTATATGGGGCGGCTATGGGGTGTATATGGGGTCTATGGGGTGTCTATGGGGTGTCTATGGGATGTACATGCTGTGTGCGGGGCTCAGCTCGGGGGGCACCGACTCCTGCCAGGTGGGGATGGGGGCTATGGGGCAGCTATGGGGCAGCTATGGGGCGGCTATGGGGCGGCTATGGGGCGGCTATGGGGTGTATATGGGGTGTCTATGGGGTGTTATGGGGTGCCTATGGGGGGTCTATGGGGTTCGGGTGTCTATGGGGTGTCTATGGGGGGTCTATGGGGGGGCTATGGGGTGTTATAGGGTGGCTATGGGGTGTCTATGGGGTGTCTATGGGGTGTATATGGGGTCTATGGGGTGTCTATGGGGTGTCTATGGGATGTACATGCTGTGTGCGGGGCTCAGCTCGGGGGGCACCGACTCCTGCCAGGTGGGGATGGGGGCTATGGGGTAAATATGGGGTATATAGGGGGTATATATGGGCTATGGGGTGGCTATGGGGTGGCTATGGGGTCTATGAGGTGTATATGGGCTATGGGGTGGCTATGGGGTGGCTATGGGGTCTATGAGGTGTATATGGGCTATGGGGTGGCTATGGGGTGGCTATGGGGTCTATGAGGTGTATATGGGCTATGGGGTGCCTATGGGGTGTCTACGGGGGGTCTATGGGGTGTATATGGGCTATGGGGTGGCTATGAGGTGTGTATGGGGGGTCTATGGGGTTGGGGTGGCTATGGGGTGTCTATGGGTGGTCTATGGGGTGGCTATGGGGTGTCTATGGGGGGTCTATGGGGTCCCTATGGGGTGTATATGGGCTATGGGGTGGCTATGGGGTGGCTATGGGGTGTCTATGGGGTGTATATGGGCTATGGGGTGGCTATGGGGCGGCTATGGGGTGTATATGGGGTCTATGGGGTGTCTATGGGGTGGCTATGGGGTGTTATGGGGTGTCTATGGGATGTACATGCTGTGTGCGGGGCTCAGCTCGGGGGGCACCGACTCCTGCCAGGTGGGGATGGGGGATATGGGGCAGCTATGGGGCGGCTATGGGGCGGCTATGGGGTCTATGGGGTGTGTATGGGCTATGGGGTGTCTATGGGGTGTCTATGGGGTGTCTATGGGGTTGGGGTGCCTATGGGGTGGCTATGGGGCGGCTATGGGGTGTATATGGGGTCTATGGGGTGTATATGGGGTCTATGGGGTGTCTATGGGATGTACATGCTGTGTGCGGGGCTCAGCTCGGGGGGCACCGACTCCTGCCAGGTGGGGATGGGGGCTATGGGGCAGCTATGGGGCGGCTATGGGGTCTATGGGGTGTGTATGGGCTATGGGGTGGCTATGGGGTGTTATGGGGTGCCTATGGGGTGTCTATGGGGTTGGGGAGCTTATGGGGTGGCTATGGGGTGTGTATGGGGGGTCTATGGGGTCCCTATGGGGTGTGTATGGGGTTGGGGTGTCTATGGGGTGTTATGGGGTGGCTATGGGGTGTCTATGGGGTTGGGGTGCCTATGGGGTGGCTATGGGGTATATAGAGGGGGTCTATGGCGTTGGGGAGCTCATGGGGTGTTATGGGGTGGCTATGGGGTGTATATGGGGTGCCTATGGGGTGTATATGGGCTATGGGATGGCTATGGGGTGGCTATGGGGTGTTTATGGGGTTGGGGTCCCTATGGGGTGTCTATGGGGTGTCTATGGGATGTACATGCTGTGTGCGGGGCTCAGCTCGGGGGGCACCGACTCCTGCCAGGTGGGATGGGGGCTATGGGGCAGCTATGGGGCAGCTATGGGGTCTATGGGGTGTATATGGGCTATGGGGGGTCTATGGGGTCCCTATGGGGTGTATATGGGCTATGGGGTGGCTATGGGGTGGCTATGGGGTATATATGGGGTCTATGGGGGGGGTCTATGGGGTGTATATGGGCTATGGGGTGGCTATGGGGTATATATGGGGTATATGGGGGGGGTCTATGGGGTGTATATGGGGTCTATGGGGTGTATATGGGGTCTATGGGGTGTATATGGGGTCTATGGGGTGTTATGGGGTGTCTATGGGATGTACATGCTGTGTGCGGGGCTCAGCTCGGGGGGCACCGACTCCTGCCAGGTGGGGATGGGGTCTATGGGGTAAATATGGGGTATATATGGGGTGGCTATGGGGTGTATATGGGCTTATATAGGGTCTTTTATCCCTATGGGGCTCCCTATATCCCCTATGGGGTCCCTATATCCCCTATGGGGCTCCCTATATCCTCTATGGGGCTCCCTCTATCCCCTATAGGGCCTTTAATCCCTATGGGGCTCCCTATATCTCCTATGGAGTTTCCTATATCCCCTATGGGGTCCCTATATCCCCTATGGGGTTCCTATATCCCCTATGAGGCTCCCTATATCCCCTATAAAGCCTTTAATCCCTATGGGCTCCCTATATCCCCTATGGGGTCCCTATATCCCCTATGGGTTTCCTATATCTCCTATGGGGTCCCTATATCCCCAATAGGGCTCCCCTATATCCCCTATGTGGCTCCCTATATCCCCTATGGGGTCCCTATATCCCCTATGTTGGTTCCTATATCCCCTATGTGGGTTCCTATATCTCCTATAGGGTCTTTTATCCCTATGTGGCTCCCTGTATCCCCTATGGGGCTCCCTATATCCCCTATGGGGTCCCTATATCTCCTATAGGGTCTTTTATCCCTATGGGGCTCCCTATATCTCCTATGGGGCTCCCTATATCCTCTATGGGGCTCCCTCTATCCCCTATAGGGCCTTTAATCCCTATGGGGTCCCTATATCTCCTATGGGCTCCCTATATCCCCTATGGGGCTCCCTATATCCCCTATGGGGCTCCCTATATCCCCTATGGGGTCCCTATATCCCCTATGGGGTCCCTATATCTCCTATGGGGTCCCTATATCCCCTATGGGCTCCCTATATCCCCTATGGGCTCCCTATATCCCCTATGGGGTTTCCTATATCTCCTATAGGGTGACTCAGGCGGCCCCCTGGTTTGCCATGACGAGCTGCAGGGCATCGTGTCGTGGGGGATGCCTATGGGCTCCCCTATATCCTCTATGGGGCTCCCTATATCCCCTATGGGCTCCCTATATCCCCTATGGGGTCCCTATATCCTCTATGGGGCTCCCTATATCCTCTATGGGGCTCCCTATATCTCCTATAGGGCCTTTAATCCCTATGGGGTCCCTATATCCCTTATGGGGCTCCCTATATCTCCTATGGGATCCCTATACCCCCAATGGGGCTCCCTATATCCCCTATAGGGCCTTTAATCCCTATGGGGCTCCCTATATCTCCTATGGGGCTCCCTATATCTCCTATAGGGTCTTTTATCCCTATGGGGTCCCTATATCCCCTATGGGGTCCCTATATCCCCTATGGGGCTCCCTCTATCCCCTACGGGGCCTTTAATCCCTATGGGATCCCTATATCCTCTATGGGGTCCCTATATCTCCTATGGGGTTTCCTATATCTCCTATAGGGTGACTCAGGCGGCCCCCTGGTTTGCCATGACGAGCTGCAGGGCATCGTGTCGTGGGGGATGCCTATGGGCTCCCCTATATCCCCTATGGGGCTCCCTATATCTCCTATAGGGCCTTTAATCCCTATGGGGCTCCCTATATCCCCTATGGGGTCTTTTATCCTTATGGGGTCCCTATATCCCCTATGGGGTCCCTATATCCTCTATGGGGCTCCCTATATCTCCTACAGGGCCTTTTATCCCTATGGGTGTCCCTATATCCCCTATGGGGTTTCCTATATCTCCTATGGGGCTCCCTATATCCTCTATGGGGCTCCCTCTATCCCCTATAGGGCCTTTTATCCCTATTGGGCTCCCTATATCCCCTATGGGGGTTCCTATATCTCCTATAGGGCCTTTAATCCCTATGTGGATCCCTATATCCCCTATGGGCTCCCCTATATCCTCTATTTGGTCTCTATATCTCCTACAGGGCCTTTAATCCCTATGGGGCTCCCTATATCCCCTATGGGGTCCCTATATCCCCTATGGGGTTCTCTATATCTCCTATAGGGCCTTTAATCCCTATGGGGTTTCCTATATCCCCTACAGGGCCTTTAATCCCTATGGGGTTTCCTATATCCCCTATTGGGCTCCCTATATCTCCTATGGGGTTTCCTATATCCCCTATAGGGCCTTTAATCCCTATTGGGCTCCCTATATCCCCTATGGGGCTCCCTCTATCCCCTACGGGGCCTTTAATCCCTATGGGATCCCTATATCCTCTATGGGGTCCCTATATCCCCTATGGGGTTTCCTCTATCTCCTATAGGGTGACTCTGGCGGCCCCCTGGTTTGCCATGACGAGCTGCAGGGCATCGTGTCGTGGGGGATGCCTATGGGCTCCCCTATATCCTCTATGGGGTCCCTATATCCCCTATGGGCTCCCCTATATCCTCTATGGGGTCCCTATATCTCCTATGGGGCTCCCTATATCCCCTATAGGGTCCCCTATATCCTCTATGGGGTTCCTATATCTCCTATAGGGTCTTTTATCCCTATTGGGCTCCCTATATCCCCTATGGGGTTCCTATATCCCCTATGGGGGTTCCTATATCCTCTATGGGGTCCCTATATCCCCTATGGGGGTTCCTATATCTCCTATAGGGCCTTTAATCCCTATGTGGTTTCCTATATCTCCTATAGGGCCTTTAATCCCTATGGGATCCCTATATCCCCTATGGGGTCCCTATATCCTCTATGGGGCTCCCTATATCTCCTATGGGGTCTCTATATCCCCTATAGGGCCTTTTATCCCTATGGGTGTCCCTATATTGCCTATGGCTGTCCCTACATCTCCTATGGGGTCTCTATATCTCCTATAGGGCCTTTAATCCCTATGGGGCTCCCTATATCCCCTATGGGGCTCCCTATATCCCCTATGGGGCCTTTTATCCCTATGGGGTCCCTATATCCCCTATGGGGTTTCCTATATCTCCTATAGGGTGACTCTGGCGGCCCCCTGGTGTGCAATGACGAGCTGCAGGGCATCGTGTCGTGGGGGATGCAGGTTTGCGGCAGAAAAGGGAAACCTGGGGTTTATACCCGAGTGTGCGCCTTCACCCCATGGATCCGAGACACCATAAGGAGGAACAGCCGACCCTAAAAGGGACCGGGACCCCATTAACCCCATAAACCCCCATAATAAACCCCATAATATCGACCTTAAAGGGACCGAGACCCCATAAACCCCATTAACCCCATAATAAACCCCATAATACCGACCTTAAAGGGACCGAGATCCCATTAACCCCATAAACCCCATAATAAACCCCATAATACCGACCTTAAAGGGACAGACACCCCATTAACAGCCCCCCACCGACCCTAAAAGGGACCGACACCCCATTAACCCCATAAACCCCATAATACCGACCCTAAAGGGACAGATACCCCATAAACCCCATAATACCGACCCTAAAAGGACCGAGACCCCACAAACCCCATAAACCCCATAATAAACCCCATAATACCGACCTTAAAGGGACCGACACCCCATAAACCCCATAATACCGACCTTAAAAGGGACCGAAACCCCATTAACAGCCCCCCAACGACCCTAAAAGGGACCGAGACCCCATAAACCCCATAAACCCCATAATACCAACCTTAAAGGGACTGAGACCCCATAAACCCCATAAACCCCATAATAAACCCCATAATACCGACCTTAAAGGGACCGAGACCCCATAAACCCCATAAACCCCATAATACCGACCTTAAAGGGACCGAGACCCCATAAACCCCATAATAAACCCCATAATATCGACCCTTAAAGGGACCGACACCCCATAAACCCCATAAACCCCATAATACCGACCTTAAAGGGACCGAGACCCCATAAACCCCATAATACTGACCCTAAAGGGACCGACACCCCATAAACCCCATAATACCGACCCTAAAGTGACCGACACCCCATAAACCCCATAATACCGACCCTAAAGGGACCGACACCCCATAAACCCCATAATACCGACCCTAAAGGGACCGACACCCCATAAACCCCATAATACCGACCTTAAAGGGACCGACACCCCATAAACCCCATAATACTGACCCTAAAGGGACCGAGACCCCATAAACCACCCCACAAAGGGACCAAAACCCCATAAACCACCCCACACCGACCCTAAAAGGACCGAGACCCCATAAACCCCATAATACCGACCTTAAAGGGACCGAGACCCCATAAACCCCATAATACTGACCCTAAAAGGACCGAGACCCCATAAACCCCATAATACCGACCTTAAAGGGACCGAGACCCCATAAACCCCATAATACCGACCTTAAAGGGACCGAGACCCCATAAATCCCATAATACCGACCCTAAAAGGACCAAGACCCCATAAACCCCCCCTAATATGGTTCTATGTGGCTCGAAATTGGGGGGTGGGCTTGGGGGGGGGGAGTGGAATAAAGAGTTGCTGTGAATTGGAGTCATTTGGGTTTGGGGGGGGGGCTTTAATATGGGGGGGGTCTATGGAGGACCCCTATGGGGGACCCCTATGGAGGACCCCTATGGAGGACCCCTATTTGGGACCCCTATGGGGGACCCCCTATGGAGGACCCCCTATGGAGGACCCCTATTTCGGACCCCTATGGAGGACCCCTATGGAGGACCCCCTATGGAGGACCCCTATTGGGACCCCTATGGAGGACCCCTATGGGGGACCCCTATGGAAGACCCCCTATGGAGGACCCCTAGGGGGGACCCCTATGGAAGACCCCTATGGAGGACCCCTATGGAGGACCCCTATGGAAGACCCCTATGGAAGACCCCTATGGAGGACCCCTATTTGGGACCCCTATGGAAGACCCCTATGGAGGACCCCCTATTTGGGACCCCTATGGAGGACCCCTATTTGGGACCCCTATTTGGGACCCCTATGTAGGACCCCTATGGAAGACCCCTATGGAGGACCCCCTATGGAGGACCCCTATGGAGGACCCCTATGGGGGACCCCTATGGGGGACCCCTATTTGGGACCCCTATGGAGGACCCCCTATGGAGGACCCCCTATGCCCTATGTAGGTCTGGAGGACCCCTATGGGGGACCCCTATTTGGGACCCCTATTTGGGACCCCTATGGGGCACCCCTATGGAGGACCCCTATGGAGGACCCCCTATATAGGACCCCTATGGGGGACCCCTATGGAGGACCCCCTATGGAAGACCCCCTATATAGGACCCCCTATGGAGGACCCCTATTTGGGACCCCTATGGAGGACCCCTATGGAGGACCCCTATGGGGGACCCCTATGGGGGACCCCTATTTGGGACCCCTATGGAGAACCCCCTATGGAGGACCCCCTATGCCCTATGTAGGTCTGGAGGACCCCTATGGGGGACCCCTATGGAGGACCCCCTATATAGGACCCCTATTTGGGACCCCTATGGAAGACCCCTATGGAAGACCCCTATGGAGGACCCCTATAGAGGACCCCTATATAGGACCCCTATGGAGGACCCCTATGGAAGACCCCCTATTTGGGACCCCTATGGAGGACCCCTATAGAGGACCCCCTATGTAGGACCCCTATGGAGGACCCCCTATGGGGGACCCCTATGGGGGACCCCTATGGAGGACCCCCTATGGAAGACCCCCTATATAGGACCCCCTATGGAGGACCCCCTATAGAGGACCCCCTATGTAGGACCCCTATGGAGGACCCCTATGGAGGACCCCCTATATAGGACCCCTATGGAGGACCCCCTATAGAGGACCCCCTATGTAGGACCCCTATGGAGGACCCCCTATGGAGGACCCCCTATGGAGGACCCCTATGGAGGACCCCCTATGGAAGACCCCTATGCCCTATGTAGGTCTGGGGGTCTCCTATAGAAGACCCCCCCCTTGTACCCCCATTTCCAAGGCTGCCACCCCGGGTCGTGTTATTCGGCGTCACCCCAACACGGCTCCTCCCCCTCCTCCCTTCCAGGCGTGGGTGGCCTTAATTAGCTCTAATTAAGAGCAGCTTAACGAGGGTCACCCCCCCATCCAACCAGTCCTGCCATTGCCCCAAGGCTGCGGCTCCTCCCATGAAGCTCCACCGCCCTGTTTACAGTGCTCACACCCTGCGTGATTGACAGCTCGGTAAGCCCCGCCCACCCCTATTAGCATAAGCCCCGCCCACCCCTATTAGCATAAGCCCCGCCCACCCCTATTAGTGTAAGCCAATGGGCTTGAGTCGGGCTTTGAGGTCTTGACCAATGGGCTTGAGTTGGACTTCAAGGTCTTGACCAATGGCCTTGAGTCGGGCTTTGAGGCGTTGACCAATGGCCTTGAGTTGGGCTATGACCCGTTGACCAATGGCCTTGAGTCAGGCTATGAGGTGTTGACCAATGGCCTTGAGTTGGGCTTTGAGGTGTTGACCAATGGCCTTGAGTTGGGCTTTGAGTTGTTGACCAATGGCCTTGAGTTGGTCTTCGAGGTCTTGACCAATGGCCTTGAGTTGGGTTATGAGGTGTTGACCAATGGCCTTGAGTTGGTCTATGACCTGTTGACCAATGGCCTTGAGTTGGGCCGCAAAGCTGATAGCCAATCAGCATGCACTAGTAGCCAAAATCAACAGCCAATCAGCTCATGTTGTCTCCAAAGCCACCAGCCAATCAGCTGATAGCATTCCCACCAGGTGCTGCTGACCAATCAGAATATCCCTCCCTCCAAGATTCCAGCCAGGAGCCAATCAGGACTCTGTGTGATCAACCAATGACTCCAGTTGGCCAATCAGAAGGCGTCAGCCTCCTAATTAATGAGATAATTAATAATGGCCATCCAATTATCAACTTTTGATCATCCAATCAGCAGATTCTGACCATCCAATCAGTGAAGGCCGGTGATCTAATTAACCAATCACCAAATTCGGACCAGCCAATCATCAACAAGAGTTGGCCACCTAATTAATAAGATCCATCCACCCAATGAGTGAGAGATGGCCATTAATTAGGAAGAAGAGCCAGCCGCCCAATCAGAAGCATCGCCCATCCAACCTTCAAGTTTGGACCAGCCAATCAGTGAAGGCCGGTAGTCTAATTAATAACCAATCATCAAATTCGGACCACCCAATTAGCAAGAGCTGGCCACCCAATCAGGAAGAGCCGGGCACCCGATTAACAAAAGCTGGCCAACCAATCAGATCAGGTTGCCCATCCAACCTTCAAGTTTGGACCAGCCAATCAGTGAAGGCCGGTGGTCTAATTAGTAACCAATCATCAAACTCGGACCACCCAATCAGCGAGAGCCAGCCACCCAATCAGGAAGAGCCGGCCACCCAATCAGAAGCGTCGCCCACCCAATTAGGAAGAGCCAATCAGCTCCAAGCTCCCACCCCATCACAAGAGCCACCCATCCAATCACTTACCTCCGACCACCCAATCAAATCAGAGTCTCCCACCCAATTAACGAGCTCCTCCCTCCTTAATTAACGAGCTCCATTGGGCGGTGCCGGGACGCTCCATAGGGATTAAGTGGAGGCGGCTCCGACGCCGTTATAAATCCAACCCACGTGGGAGGGGAGGGGAGGAGGAGGAGGAGGGAGAGGGAGAGGAGGAGGAGGAAGGAGAGAGGGAGAGACGACGGCCGCCGTGAGGATTCGGAGCCTTGAGAGCAATGGGGCGACCGCCCGGCCCCTGTGGGGCACAGCGGGGTCCTGACACAGGTGGGTGGGATATGGGGGGTCTATGGGGTGAGGTGGGATCCATCTCTCCTCCTCTTCCTCCTCTCCTTCTCCCTCCCTCCCTCCTGGTCTCACTCCCCCCCTCATTCCATCCTCAACCTCCTCCCTCCCTCTCTTGATCAATATCTGTCCTCGATTTCCATCTCCCTCCCTCTCTTGATCAATATCTGTCCTCGATCTCCATCTCTCCCCTCCCTCCCTCCCTCCCTCCCTCCCTCTTCCTCATAACCCACCCTCAATCTCCATCTCTCCTTCCTCCCTCCTTCTCTTGATCAATATCCGTCCTCGATTTCCATCTCCCTCCCTCCCTCCCTCTCGATCAATATCTGTCCTCCATCTCCATCTCTCCTTCCTCCCTCCCCTCCCTCCATCTTGATCAACTTCTGTCCTCGATTTCCATCTCTCCCCTCCCTCCCTCTTGTCCATAACCCACCCTCCATCTCCATCTCTCCTTCCTCCCTCCCCAACCTCCCTCCCTCCCTCTTGATCAACTTCCATATCTCCCCTCCTTCCCTCCCTCCCTCTTGCTTGAAACCCATCCTCAGTCTCCATCTCTCCTTCCTCCCCCCCCTCCATCCCTCCCTCTCGATCAATATCTGTCCTCAGTCTCCATCCCTCCCCTCCCTCCCTCCCTCTCACCCTCCCGCTTCCTCAAAACCCACCCTCAATCTCCATCTCTCCTTCCTCCCTCCCCTCCCTCCCTCTTGATCAACTTCTGTCCTTGATCTCCCTCTCTCCCTTCCCTCCCTCCCTCCCTCTTGTCCATAACCCATCCTCGATCTCCATCTCTCCTTCCTCCCTCCCCAACCTCCCTCCCTCCCTCCTGCTCAAACGCTGTCCTCAGTTTCCATCTCTCCCCTCCCTCCCTCTTGATCAATGTCTGTCCTCGATCTCCATCTCTCCCTCCCTCCCTCCCTCTTGCTTATAACCCATTCTCCATTCCCACCTCTCCTTCCCCCCATAACCTCCTTCCTTCCCCCCCTCTCTCTCGCTCAAAACCCATCCTCAACTTCCATCCCTCCTCCCTCCCTCTCTGACCTCCTTCCCCCCTTAATCTCACTCCTTCCTTCCCTCCCTCCTGCTCAAAATCCATCCTCCATTTCCACCCCTCCCCCTCCCTCCCTCCTTTCCCTCTTGCTTGACATCCATCCTCAGTTTCCCTCCCCACCCTCCATCCCTCCCTCTTGCTCATAAGCTATCCTCAATTTCCCTCTCTCCTCACTCCCTCCCTGACCTCCTTCCCTCCTTCCTTCCCTCCCTCCCTCTTACTCATAATCTATCCTCAATTTCCCTCTCTCCTTGCTCCCTCCCTGACCTCCACCCCTCCCTCCCTCTTGCTTGAAATCCTCAATTCCCACCCCTCGTTCCTCCCTCCCTCCCTCTCCTTCTCCCTCCCTCCTCCCATCTCTCCTTCCTTCTCCCCTCTCTCCTCCCATCTCCCTCCTCTCTCCATCCCTCCCTCTTCCCCTTCCTTCTCTCCCTCCTTCCCTCTACTTCCCTCTCCCTCCCTCTTCCTCCTTCCCATCTCCCTCCTCCCATCTCTCCCTCCTTCCTCTCTCTCTTCTATCTCTCTCCTTCCTCCCCTCTCCCTCCTTCCCTCTCTCCCCTTCCTTCCCCCCTCCTTCCTTCCCCCTCACTTCTTCCCTCTCCCTCCTCCCATCTCTCCCCCCTTCCCTCTATTTCCATCTCCCTCCTTCCCTCTCTCCCTCATTTCTCCCTCCCTCTCTCTCCTTCCCTCTCCCTACTTCCCTCTACTTCCCTCTCTCCTCCCATCTCTCCCTCCTTCCCTCTCTCCTCCCTCTCTCCTTCCTCCCCTCTCTCCCTCCTTCTCCCTCACTCCCTCCCTCCCCTCCATCCTCCTTCCATCCCATGTTCTCCATGTTGATTATCGCCCCCCCCCCATAATAAAGCTATAGGGACCTCATAATGGCCCCAAATGGACCCTCCCCCCACAATAAAGCCTATAGGGACACCATTATGGCCTCATATGGGTCTGATCCCATAAACCACCCCCATAATAAAGCTATAGGGACCTCATAATGGCCCCAAACGGACCCTCCCCCCATAATAAAGCTATAGGGTCCTCATAATGGCCCCAAATGGACCCTCCCCCCATAATAAAGCCTATAGGGTCCTCATAATGGCCTCATATGGGTCTGATCCCATAAACCACCCCCATAATAAAGCTATAGGGACACCATTATGGCCTCAAATGGGTCTGATCCCATAACACCCCCCCCCATAATAAAGATATAGGGACCTCATAATGGCCCCAAATGGACCCTCCCCCCATAATAAAGCTATAGGGTCCTCATAATGGCCTCATATGGGTCTGATCCCATAAACCACCCCCATAATAAAGCTATAGGGACACCATTATGGCCCCAAATGGGTCTGATCCCATAAACCCCCCATAAATAAAGCTATAGGGACCTCATAATGGCCCCAAATGGACCCTCCCCCCATAATAAAGCCTATAGGGACACCATTATGGCCCCAAATGGGTCTGATCCCATAACCCTCCCCCCATAATAAAGATATAGGGACCTCATAATGGCCCCAAATGGACCCTCCCCCCATAATAAAGCCTATAGGGTCCTTATAATGGCCTCATATGGGTCTGATCCCATAAACCACCCCCATAATGAAGTTATAGGGACAACATAATGGCCCCAAATGGGTCTGATCCCATAACCCCCCCCCCCATAATAAAGCTATAGGGACCTCATAATGGCCCCAAATGGACCCTCCCCCCATAATAAAGCCTATAGGGTCCTCATAATGGCCTCATATGGGTCTGATCCCATAAACCACCCCCATAATGAAGTTATAGGGACACCATTATGGCCCCAAATGGGTCTGATCCCATAACCCCCCCCCCATAATAAAGCTATAGGGACCTCATAATGGCCCCAAATGGACCCTCCCCCCATAATAAAGCTATAGGGACACCATTATGGCCCCAAATGGGTCTGATCCCATAACCCCCCCTCCATAATAAAGCTATAGGGTCCTCATAATGGCCCCAAATGGACCCTCCCCCCATAATAAAGCCTATAGGGTCCTCATAATGGCCCCAAATGGACCCTCCCCCCATAATAAAGCTATAGGGTCCTCATAATGGCCCCAAATGGGCCCTCCCCCCATAATAAAGCCTATAGGGTCCTCATAATGGCCTCATATGGGTCTTATCCCATAAACCACCCCCATAATGAAGTTATAGGGACACCATTATGGCCCCAAATGGGTCTGATCCCATAAACCCCCCATAAATAAAGCTATAGGGACACCATAATGGCCTCATATGGGTCTGATCCCATAACCCCCCCCCATAATAAAGATATAGGGACCTCATAATGGCCCCAAATGGACCCTCCCCCCATAATAAAGCCTATAGGGACACCATTATGGCCCCAAATGGGTCTGATCCCATAACCCCCCCCATAATAAAGCTATAGGGACCTCATAATGGCCCCAAATGGACCCTCCCCCATAATAAAGCTATAGGGACACCATTATGGCCCCAAATGGGTCTGATCCCATAAACCACCCCCATAATAAAGATATAGGGACCTCATAATGACCCCAAATGGACCCTCCCCCATAATAAAACTATAGGGACACCATTATGGCCTCATATGGGTCTGATCCCATAAACCACCCCCATAATGAAGTTATAGGGACACCATAATGGCCCCAAATGGACCCTCCCCCCATAATAAAGCTATAGGAACACCATTATGGCCCCAAATGGGTCTGATCCCATAACCCCCCCCCCATAATAAAGCTATAGGGACCTCATAATGGTCTCATATGGGTCTGATCCCATAACCCCCCCCCATAATAAAGCTATAGGGTCCTCATAATGGCCCCAAATGGGTCTGATCCCATAACCCCCCCCCCATAACCCCCCCCCCCCATAATAAAGCTATAGGGACCTCATAATGGCCCCAAATGGGTCTGATCCCATAACCCCCCCCCCCCATAATAAAGCTATAGGGACCTCATAATGGCCCCAAATGGGTCTGATCCCATAACCCCCCCCCCCCATAATAAAGCTATAGGGACCTCATAATGGCCCCAAATGGGTCTGATCCCATAACCCCCCCCCCACCCCCATAATAAACCTATAAGAACCTATAGGACCACCACAACCCCCCCCCCCCCCATTGAGTCTCCCTTTATATTGGCTTTATTTTTGGGGGGGGGGGGGTTTCTGACCCCTCTTCCCTCCCCCCCACAGAGGCCACGTGGATGCAGATGGGAACCATGATGCCGCCCCCCAAGTTATGGGGCAGAGTGGGGGTCCCGATGGCGCTGCTGATATGGCTGAGCATGGGTGAGTTGGGGGGGGGGGGGGACATAAGTGTGGGGTGGGGCTGACACGCGTGTTATGATGCTGACATGTGTGTTATGATGCTGACACGCGTGTTATGATACTGACACGCGTGTTATGATACTGACACGCATGTTATGATGCTGACACGCGTGTTATGATACTGACACGCGTGTTATGATGCTGACACGCGTGTTATGATACTGACACGCGTGTGTTATGATACTGACACGCGTGTTATGACACTGACCCACGTGTTATGATACTGACACACGTGTGTTATGATACTGACACGCGTGTGTTATGATACTGACACGTGTGTGTTATGATACTGACACGCGTGTTATGATGCTGACATGTATGTTTCGGTGCTGACACACGTGTGTTATGATACTGACACGCGTGTTATGATACTGACACGCATGTTATGATACTGACACACGTGTTATGATGCTGACATGTATGTTTCGGTGCTGACACACGTGTGTTATGATACTGACACGCGTGTTATGATGCTGACATGTATGTTTCGGTGCTGACACATGTGTGTTATGATACTGACATGTATGTTTCGGTGCTTACACACGTGTGTTATGATACTGACACGCGTGTTATGATGCTGACACGCGTGTTATGATGCCGACATGTATGTTTCGGTGCTTACACACGTGTGTTACGATACTGACACGCATGTTATGATACTGACACGCGTGTTATGATGCTGACATGTATGTTTCAGTGCTGACACGCGTGTGTTACGATACTGACACACATGTATGTGATGGTGCAGACACACGCATGATACTAACACACATGTGGTGGTGATGACACACGTGTTATGGTGCTGACATGTATGTTGCAGTGCTGACGTGTGTTATGATGCCAACACGTGTGTTATGATGCTAACACGCATGTTATGAAGCTGACACACATGTTATGAAGCTGACATGCGTGTTACGATGCAGACACGTGTGTTATGACACTGACACACATGTTACGATGCCGACATGTATGTCTCAGTGCTGACACACGTGTGTTATGATACTGACACACGTGTTATGATGCTGGCACACATGTTTCATGATACTGACACGTGTGTTATGAACGACACGTGTGTTATGAACCAAACACACGTGTTCTGATGCTGACATGTATGTTACGATGCCGACACACGTGCTGTGATGCTGACACACACGTGTCATGATACTGACACGTGTGTTATGAACCAAACACGCATGTTATAATACTGACACGTGTGTTATGACACCAGTACACATGTTGTGATGCCGACACACACACGTTACGGCACCAACACGCGTGTTGTGATAACGACACACACGTTATCACACCAACACGCATGTTGTGATGCCGAAACACACACATTATCACACCAACACGCGTGTTGTGATGCCGACACACACGTTATGACACCAACACGCGTGTTCTGACGCCGACACACACGTTATGACACCAACATGCGTGTTGTGATGCCGACATGTGTGTTATGAACTGAACACGCGTGTTGTGATGCCGACACACCCACGTGACGCCATGAACACGCATGTTACAATGCCGACACACACATTATCACACCAACACGCGTGTTGTGATGCCGACACACACGTGTTCTGATACTAACACGTGTGTTATGATGCCAACACGCATGTTGTGATGCCGACACACACGTTATGACACCAACACGCGTGTTGTGATGCCGACACACACGTTATCACACCAACACGCGTGTTGTGATGCCGACACACACGTGTGTCATGATACTGACACGTGTGTTATGAACCAAACACTCATGTTCTGATGCTGACATGTATGTTACGATGCCAACACGCGTGTTACAAAGCCAACACACACGCGTCACGATACTGACACGTGTGTTATGAACCAAACACGCCTGTTCTGATGCTGACATGTATGTTACGATGCCAACACGCATGTTACAATGCCAACACACACGTGTCATGATACTGACACATGTGTTATGAACCGAACACGCGTGTTCTGATACTGACACGTGTGTTATGACACCAACACGCGTGTTGTGATGCCGACACACACACATTATGACACCAACACGCGTGTTGTGATGCTGACACACACGTGTCATGATACTGACATGTGTGTTATGAACCAAACACACGTGTTCTGATGCCAACATGTATGTTACGATGCCAACACGCGTGTTATAATGCCAGAACACACATGTCATGATACTGACACGTGTGTTATGAACCGAACACGCGTGTTCTGATACTAACACGTGTGTTATGATGCCAACACGCGTGTTACAATGCCAACACACACGTGTCATGATACTGACACATGTGTTATGACACCAACACGCGTGTTGTGATGCCGACACGTGTGTTATGACACCAACATGCGTGTTGTGATAATGACACACACATTATGACACTAACACGTGTGTTGTGGTGCCGACACACACGTTGTGACACCAATACGCGTGTTGTGATGCTGACACACACACGCGTCATGATACTGACACGTGTTTTATGAACCAAACACTCATGTTCTGATGCTGACATGTATGTTACGATGCCAACACGCGTGTTACAATGCCGACACACACGTGTCATGATACTGACACGTGTTTTATGAACCAAACACGCGTGTTCTGATACTGACACGTGTGTTATGAACCAAACACTCATGTTCTGATGCTGACATGTATGTGATGACACCAACACGCGTGTTGTGATGCCGACACACACGTTATCACACCAACACGCGTGTTGTGATGCCGACACACACATTATGACACCAACACGCGTGTTCTGACGCCGACACACCCACGTGACGCCATGAACACGCGTGTTCTGACGCCGACACACCCACGTGACGCCATGAACACGCGTGTTCTGACGCCGACACACCCACGTGACGCCATGAACACGCGTGTTCTGACGCCGACACACCCACGTGACGCCATGAACACGCGTGTTCTGACGCCGACACACTCACGTGACGCCATGAACACGCGTGTTCTGACGCCGACACACCCACGTGACGCCATGAACACGCGTGTTCTGACACCGACACACCCACGTGACGCCACGAACACGCGTGTCATCCCGTGTTGCCCCCTCAGTGTCCCCGTCGGGAGCTGACACGCGTGTGGTCGGGGGCCGTGACTGCCAGCCCCACTCGCAGCCGTGGCAGGCGGCCATCTTGGACATGTACAAGCTGTACTGCGGGGGGGTCCTGGTGGAGCCGCAGTGGGTCGTGACGGCGGCACATTGCACCACGCCGGGGTGAGAGGGGTCAAGGGTCATGGGGGGGGGTCAAAGGTCATGTGTGGGGGTCAAGGGTCATGTACGGGGGGTCAAGGGTCATGGGGGTTAAGGGTCATGGGGGTGGGTTGTGGGTCATGTATGGAGGTCAAGGGTCATGGGGGTCATGGGTCATGCGAGGGGGTCGAAGGTCATGGGGGTCGTGGGTCATGGGGGGTCAAGGGTCATGTATGGGGGTCAAGGGTCATGGGGGGGTTAAAGGGGGTCATGTGGGGGGGTCAAGGGTCATGTGTGGGGGTCAAGGGTCATGGGGGTTAAGGGTCATGGGGGTCATGGATCACGTATGGGGGGTCATGGGTCATGTGGGGGTCAAGGGTCATGCATAGGGGTCATGGGTCATGTATGGGGGGTCATGGGTCATGTGGGGGGGTCAAGGGTCATGTATGGGGGTCAAGGGTCATGTGGGGTGGTCAAGGGTCATGTGGGGTGGTCAAGGGTCATGGGGGTCATGGGTCACGCATAGGGGTCATGGGTCATGTGGTAGGGTCAAGGGTCATGTATGGGGGTCAAAGGTCATGGGGGGGTCAAGGGTCGTGTGGGGGGGTCAAGGGAGGTCATGTGGGAGGTCAAGGGTCATGGGGGTCATGGGTCACGTATGGGGGGTCATGGGTCATGTATGGGGGTCAAGGGTCATGGGGGTTAAGGGTCATGGGGGTGGGTTGTGGGTCACGTGGGAGGTCAAGGGTCATGGGGGTCATGGGTCACGTATGGGGGGTCATGGGTCATGCGAGGGGGTCGAAGGTCATGGGGTCGTGGGTCATGGGGGGTCAAGGGTCATGTATGGGGGGTCAAGGGTCATGGGGGGCATGGGTCACATATGGGGGTCATGGGGTCGTGTGAGGGGTCACATGGGGGATAAAAGGTCGTGGGGAGTCAAGGGTCATGTATGGGGTCAAAGGTCATGTCGGGTCATGGGTCACGGGGGTCATGGGGGGTCAAGGGTCATGTGGGGGGTCAAAGGTCATGTCAGGTCATGGGTCACGGGGGGTCTTGGGGGTCGTGGGTCATGGGGGGTAGAAGGGTCATGTGGGGGGTCAAAGGTCATGTGGGGTCATGGGTCACAGGGGGTCACGGGGGGTCAAGGGTCATGTGTGGGGGTCATGTGAGGGGTCATGTATGGGGGTCAAGGGTCATGTATGGGGGTCAAAGGTCATGTGGGGGGTCAAGAGCCATGTGGGGGGTCAGAGGTCATGGGGGGTCAAGGGTCATGTATGGGGGTCAAGGGTCATATGGGAGGTCATGGGGGGGTCAAGGGTCATGTATGGGGGTCAAGGGGGTCAAGGGTCATGGGGGAGGTCATGGGGGGGTCAAGGGTCATGTATGGGGGTCATGGGGGTCGTGGGTCACATGGGGGGTCATGTATGGGGGATTGAAGGACATGTGGGGTCATGCGTCACGGGGGGTCATGGGGGGGTCGTGGGTCATGGGGGTCAAGGGTCATGTGAGGGGGTTGAAGGGTCATGTGAGGGGGTCAAAGGTCATGGGGGTTATGGGGGGGTCGTGGGTCATGTGGGGTCAAGGGTCATGTATGGGGT
Source organism: Coturnix japonica (assembly GCF_054131305.1). Classification (NCBI taxonomy): domain Eukaryota; kingdom Metazoa; phylum Chordata; class Aves; order Galliformes; family Phasianidae; genus Coturnix; species Coturnix japonica. The sequence goes on from NW_028188976.1 coordinate 507,787, forward strand.
GTCAAGGGTCACGTATGGGGGTCATGGGGTCAAGAGTCATGTGGGGGGGCAAAGGTCATGTGGGGTCATGGGTCATGTGGGGGGTCATGTGGGAGGTCATGGGTCACGTATGGGGGTCAAGGGTCATGTACGGGGGTCATGGGGGTCGTGGGTCATGTGAGGGGTCATGGGTCATATATGGGGCTCCCCCCCCCATATGACACCCCCCCCTTATCCAATATAACACCCCCCCCCCTATTCCCTATTTAACTTAATAAGTGTGACGACCATCCGGCTGGGGAAACACAACCTTTACAGCCGGGAAATGGGGGAAGAAAGGAAGATGGTTCAGAGGCTTTTCCCCCACCCGGATTACGACCCCAGCACCAAAGACAACGACATCATGTTAATCAAGCTCCTCACCCCCGTCACCATCACCGACACCGTCAGGCCTGTCCCCGTCGCTTCATGTCCCCCCATACCCGGAACTACCTGCGTTACTTCCGGGTGGGGGGCCATCACTTCCCCTGAGGGTAAGGGAAGGAAACAGGAAGAGAAGGCCTCAAAATGGCGGGTGGGGGCGTCACTTCCTGTCGAAACAGGAAGAGAAGGCCTCAAGATGGCGGCTGGGGGCGTCACTTCCTGTCTAGACAGGAAGTGAAGGCCTCAAAATGGCGGGTGGGGGCGCCACTTCCTGTCTAAGCAGGAAGTGAAGGCCTTAAAATGGCGGGTGGGGGCGTCACTTCCTGTCGAAACAGGAAGTGAAGGCCTCAAAATGGCGGGTGGGGGCCTCACTTCCTGTCTAACCCGGAACTACCTGCGTTACTTCCGGGTGGGGGGCCATCACTTCCCCTGAGGGTAAGGGAAGGAAACAGGAAGTGAAGGCCTCAAAATGGTGGGTGGGGGCGTCACTTCCTGTCTAGACAGGAAGTGAAGGCCTCAATATGGCGGGTGGGGGCGTCACTTCCTGTCGAAACAGGAAGTAAATATGGGGGGTGGGGGAGGGGGGCAGAGGGGTGATATGGGGGTGATATAGGGGATATAGGGGGTGATATGGGGTGATATAGGGGATATATGGGGTGATATAAGGGATATATAGCGTGATATAGGGGATATAAGGGATATATTGGGCGATATAGGGGATATATGGGGTGATATAGGGGATATAGGGTATATATGGGGTGATATAGGGGTGATATAGGGGATAAATGGGGTGATATAGGGGATATAGGGGATATATGGGGTGAAATAGGGGATATAGGGGATATATGGGGTGATATAGGGGATATAGGGGATATATGGGGTGATATAGGGGATATATGGGGTGATATAGGGGTGATATGGGGGGATATAGGGGATATAGGGGTGATATAGGGATATAGGGGATATATGGGGTAATATAGGGGATATATGGGGTGATATAGGGGATATATGGGGTGATATGGGGCGATATAGGGGATATATGGGGTGATATAGGGGATATAGGGGATATATGGGGTAATATAGGGGATACATGGGTGATATGGGGTGATATAGGGGATACATAGGGTGATATAGGGGATATAGGGGATATAGGGGGTGATATGGCGGATATAGGGGATATATGGGGTGATATGGGGCGATATAGGGGATATATGGGGTGATATAAGGGATATATGGGGCGATATAGGGGATATATGGGGTGATATGGGGTGATATAGGGGATATATGGGGTGATATAGGGGATATAGGGGGATATGGGGGTGGTATAGGGGTGATATGGGGCTGATATGGGGCGATATAGGGGATATATGGGGTGATATAGGGGATATATGGGGTGATATGGGATGATATGGGGGATATATGGGTGATATAGGGGATATATGGGGTGATATGGGGCGATATAGGGAATATATGGGGTGATATGGGGTGATATAGGGGATATAGGGGATACATAGGGTGATATGGGGTGATATAGGGGATATATGGGGTGATATAGGGGATATATGGGGTGATATGGGGCGATATAGGGGATATATGGGGTGATATGGGGTGATATGGGGGATATAGGGGTGATATAGGGGATATAGGGGTGATATAGGGGATATAGGGGTGATATGGCGGATATAGGGGATACATAGGGTGATATAGGGGATATAGGGGATACATAGGGTGATATGGGGGATATATGGGGTGATATAGGGGATATAGGGGATATATGGGGTGATATAGGGGATATATGGGGTGATATAGGGGATATATGGGGTGATATGGGGCGATATAGGGGATATATGGGGTGATATGGGGATATAGGGGGTGATATGGGGTGATATAGGGGATATAGGGGTGATATGGGGGATATATGGGGTGATATGGGGTGATATAGGGGATATATGGGGTGATATGGGGCGATATAGGGTATATATGGGGTGATATAGGGGATATATGGGGTGATATAGGGAATATATGGGTTGATATGGGGTGATATATAGGGTGATATAGGGGATATATGGGGTGATATGGGGATATAGGGGATATATGGGGTGATATAGGGGATATAGGGGATATATGGGGTGATATAGGGATATATGGGGCGATATAGGGGATATATGGGGTGATATAGGGGATATAGGGGTGATATAGGGGATATATGGGGTGATATAGGCGATATAGGTGATATATGGGGTGATATGGGGTGATATAGGGGATATAGGGGGTATATGGGGTGATATGGGGGATATAGGGGTGATATAGGCGATATAGGGGATATATGGGGTGATATAGGGGATATATGGGGTGATATGGGGTGATATAGGGTGATATAGGGGATATAGGGGTATATGGGGTGATATAGGGGATATATGGGGTGATAGGGGTGATATAGGGGATATATGGGGTGATATGGGGCGATATAGGGGATATAGGGGTGATATGGGGTGATACAGGGGATATATGGGGTGATATGGGGTGATATAGGGGATATAGGGGATATATGGGGTGATATAGGGGATATAGGGGTTATATCCCACCCCCTCCCCATCTATATCCATACAGTGACGTACCCCGACGTCCTGCAATGCACCACTGTGACCATTTTCTCCACTGATCAATGTCGAAGTTTTTACCCCAAATCCATCACGGGAAACATGTTGTGTGCTGGGAACATGGAGGGGGGGCGAGATTCGTGTCAGGTACGGAGACCCCCCCCCAAATATAAGACCCCCCCCTAATTAATAGGGGTTAATAGACACCCCCCCCCCCCCCCACCCTTCATCCACCTCCTCCTTCTATTAATGGGGTTGGGGTCCATTAATGGGGTTGGGGTCCATTAATGGGGTTGGGGTCTTTATAGGGGAGGGGGTTTTAATGGGACCCCCCCATTGGGACCCCCACCCCCTTAATAATGTGACCCCCCCCCAATATGAGACCCCCCACCCCAATTAATAGGGGTTAATAGACACCCCCCCCACACCCCCCCCTTCATCCACCTCCTTCCATTAATGGGGTTGGGGTCTTTATAGGGGAGGGGGCTTTTAATGTGACCCCCCCATTGGGACCCCTACCCCTTAATAATGTGACCCCCCCCCCAATATAAGACCCCCCCCCCAATTAATAGGGGTTAATAGACCCCCCCCCCCCCCCTTCATCCACCTCCTTCCATTAATGGGGTTGGGGTCTTTATAGGGGAGGGGGTTTTAATGGGACCCCACCCCCTTAATAATGTGACCCCCCCAATATAAGACCCCCCCTCAATTAATAGGGGTTAATAGACCCCCCCCCCCCCCCCCACCCTTCATCCACCTCCTTCCATTAATGGGGTTGGGGTCCATTAATGGGGTTGGGGTCCATTAATGGGGTTGGGGTCTTTATAGGGGAGGGGGTCACATTATTGGGACCCCCCCACATTGGGACCCCCCCCTTAATAATGTGACCCCCCCCCCAATATGAGACCCCCCCCCCCCAATTAATAGGGGTTAATAGACGCCCCCCCCCCCCACCTTCATCCACCTCCTTCCATTAATGGGGTTGGGGTCCATTAATGGGGTTGGGGTCTTTATAGGAGAGGGGCTTTTAATGTGACCCCCCCCACATTGGGACCCCTACCCCCTTAATAATGTGACCCCCCCCCCAATATAAGACCCCCACCCCAATTAATAGGGGTTAATAGACCCCCCCCCCCCAACCCTTCATCCACCTCCTTCCATTAAATGGGGTTGGGGTCTTTATAGGGGAGGGGGTCACATTATTGACCTATTATGCCCCATATCCCCTCATATCCCCCCTATTATGCCCCTATTACGCCCCATATCCCCCTATTACACGCCATATTCCCCCATATCCCCCCTATTACCCCCCATATCCCCCCTATTAGGCCCCATATCCCCCCATATCCCCCCTATTACCCCCTTATCCCCCCTATTACGCCCCATATCCCCCCTATTACGCCCCATATCCCCCGTATCCCCCTATACCCCCATATCCCCCCGTATCCCCCCTATTTCCCCCCATATCCCCCCTATTACGCCCCATATCCCCCCATATCCCCCCATTTTAACCCCCATATCCCATTTCCTCCCATCTACCCCCATATCCCCACATATCCCCCCGATATCCCTCCCCCTCCCCATTTCAACCCCCATATCCCCCCATTTCAACCCCCATATCCCCCCTATTACCCCATATCCCCCCCATATCTCCCCCATATCCCCCATTCAACCCCCATATTCCCCCATTTCAACCCCCATAACCCCCTATTACCCCCATATCCCCCCTATATCCCCCTATTCCCCTATTACCCCCCCTATTACCCCCATATCCCCCCATATCCCCCTATTACCCCATATCCCCACATATACCCCCATATCCCCCCTATTACCCCCATATCCCCCCCTATTACCCACCATATCCCCCCTTTCCCCCCCATATCCCCCCATTTCAACCCCCATATCCCCCCTTTCCCCCCCCATATCCCCCCATTTCCTCCCATCTACCCCCATATCCCCACATATCCCCCCCATATCCCTCCCCCTCCCCATTTCAACCCCCATATCCCCCATTTCAACCCCCATATCCCCCCATTTCAACCCCCATATCCCCCCTATTACACCCATATCACCCTATTCCCCCCCATATCCCCCATTTAGCCCCCCATATCCCCCCTATTACCCCATATCCCCACATATCCCCCCTATTATGCCCCATATCCCCCCTATTACACCCATATCCCCCCTATTACCCCTATATCCCCCCTATATCCCCCTATTCCCCCCCATATCTCCCCCATATCCCCCATTTAACCCCCCGTATGCCCCCATTTCAGCCCCCATATCCCCCCATTTCAACCCCCATATCCCCCCCATTTCAGGGTGACTCTGGCGGCCCCCTTGTTTGCAATGGGACCCTACAGGGCATCGTGTCGTGGGGGATGGAGATTTGTGGGCAGCCCCGGCGGCCTGGGGTGTACACCAAGGTGTGTCGGTACGCCCAATGGATCCGCGACACCATCCGGAACCACAGATAAACCCAGACAGTAAATGGACCAGAACCTGACCCGAAAACTCAACCCAAAATGGGCATAAATCAACCCAAAACTGGACTCAAAATGGACCCGAAATTGGAGCTGAAATTGGACTCGAAATGGACCCAAAATTGGAGCTGAAATTGGACTCAATACGGACACAAAATGACCTGAAATTGGACTCAAAATGGTTCCAAAATTGGAGTTGAAATGGACTCAAAATGACCCAAAATTGGGGCTGAAATGGACCTGAAATTGGGGCTGAAATGGACACAAAAATGACCCAAAATTGGAGCTGAAATGGACCCGAAATTGGGGCTGAAATGGACCCAAAATGACCCAAAATTGGAGCTGAAATGGACCCGAAATTGGAGCTGAAATTGGACTTGAAATCGACCCAAAACGACACAAAACTGGAGCTGAAATGGACCCGAACATGGATCCGCGACACCATCCGGAACCACCGATAAACCCAGACAGTAAATGGACCAGAACCTGACCCGAAAACTCAACCCAAAATGGACACAAATCAACCCAAAACTGGACCCAAAATGGACCCGAAATTGGAGCTGAAATTGGACTCGAAATGACCCGAAATTGGACCCAAAATGGACCCAGAATTGGAGCTGAAATTGGACTCGAAATTGACCCAAAACAACCCGGAATTGGAGCTGAAATGGACCCGAACATGGATCCACGACACCATCCGGAACCACAGATAAACCCAGACAGTAAATGGACCAGAACCTGACCCGAAAACTCAACCCAAAATGGGCATAAATCAACCAAAACTGGACCCAAAATGGACCCGAAATTGGGGCAGAAATTGGAGCTGAAATGGACACAAAATGACCCAAAATTGGAGCTGAAATTGGACTCAATACGGACACAAAATGACCTGAAATTGGACTCAAAATGGTCCCAAAATTGGAGTTGAAATGGACTCAAAATGACCCAAAATTGGGGCTGAAATTGGACACGAAATTGACCCAAAACGACACAAAAGTGGAGCTGAAATGGACCCGAACATGGATCCGCGACACCATCCGGAACCACCAATAAACCCAGACAGTAAATGGACCAGAACCTGACCCGAAAACTCAACCCAAAATGGGCACAAATCGACCCAAAACTGGACTCAAAATGGACCCGAAGTTGGGGCTGAAATTGGACTCGAAATGACCCAAAATTGGGGCTGAAATGGACACAAAATGACCCAAAATTGGAGCTGAAATGGACCTGAAATTGGAGCTGAAATGGACCCAAAATGACCCAAATTGGAGCTGAAATGGACCCGAAATTGGAGCTGAAATGGACCCAAAATGACCCAAAATTGGAGCTGAAATGGACCCAGAATTGGAGCTGAAATTGGACTCGAAATTGACCCAAAATGACACGAAACCGGAGCTGAAATGGACCCGAACATGGATCCGCGACACCATCCGGAACCACCAATAAACCCAGACAGTAAATGGACCAGAACCTGACCCGAAAACTCAACCCAAAATGGATGTGAATCGAAGCTGAAATGGACCCAGAATTGGAGCTGAAATTGGACTCGAAATGACCCAAAATTGGGGCTGAAATGGACCTGAAATTGGGGCTGAAATGGACCCAAAATGACCCGAAATCGGAGCTGAAATGGACCCAGAATTGGAGCTGAAATTGGACTTGAAATTGACCCAGAATGACCCAAAATTGGAGCTGAAATGGACCCAAAATGACCCAAAATTGGAGCTGAAATGGACCCAGAATTGCAGCTGAAATTGGACTTGAAATTGACCCAAAACGACCCGAAGTTGGAGCTGAAATTGGAGCTGAAATGGACCTGAACAAGGATCCGCGACACCATCCGGAACCACCAATAAACCCAGACAGTAAATGGACCAGAACCTGACCCGAAAACTCAACCCAAAATGGATGTGAATCGAAGCTGAAATGGACCCAGAATTGGAGCTGAAATTGGACTCGAAATGACCCAAAATTGGGGCTGAAATGGACCTGAAATTGGGGCTGAAATGGACCCAAAATGACCCGAAATCGGAGCTGAAATGGACCCAGAATTGGAGCTGAAATTGGACTTGAAATTGACCCAGAATGACCCAAAATTGGAGCTGAAATGGACCCAAAATGACCCAAAATTGGAGCTGAAATGGACCCAGAATTGCAGCTGAAATTGGACTTGAAATTGACCCAAAACGACCCGAAGTTGGAGCTGAAATTGGAGCTGAAATGGACCTGAACATGGATCCGCGACGCCATCCGGAACCACCAATAAACCCAGACAGTAAATGGACCAGAACCTGACCCGAAAGCTCAACCTGAAATGGATGCAAACGGACCCGAAATTGGGGCTGAAATTGGACTCGAAATGACCTGAAATTGGGGCTGAAACGGACCCAAAATGACCCGAAATTGGAGCTGAAATGGACCCAGAATTGGAGCTAAAATTGGACTCCAAATTGACCCAAAACGACCCGAAATTGGAGCTGAAATTGGACACGAAATTGACCCAAAACAACCCGGAATTGGAGCTGAAATGGACCCAGAATTGGACCCAAAATTGGAGCTGAAATTGACCCAAAACGACCTAAAATGGGACCCAAAATGGACCCTAAACTGGACCCAGAATTGGACTCAAAATGGACCCAAAATGGACCCAAAACAACCCAAAATGGGACCCAAAATGGACCCAAAACTGGACCCAAATTGGACCAGAATTGGACTCAAAATGAACCCAAAATGGACCCAAAATGGACCCAAAACAACCCAAAATGGGACCCAAAATGGACCCAAAACTGGACCCAAATTGGACCCAAAACGACCCAAAATGGACCCAAAATGGACCCAAAATGGACCCGAAACTGGCCCCAAAACTGGACCCAAAATGGACCCAAATTGGACCAGAATTGGACTCAAAATGGACCCAAAATGGACCCAAAACTGGACCCAAACTGGACCCAAAATGACCCAAAATGGACCCAAAATGGATCCAAAATGGACCCAAAACGACCCAAAATGGGACCCAAAATGGACCCAAAACTGGACCCAAATTGGACCAGAATTGGACTCAAAATGGACCCAAAACGACCCAAAATGGGACCCAAAATGGACCCAAAACGGACCAGAATTAGACTCAAACTGGACCCAAAATGGGACCCAAAACTGGACCCAAAATGGACCCAAACGACCCAAAATGGGCCCAAAAATGGACCCAAAACTGGATCCAAAACTGGAGCTGAAATTGGAACCGAGACTGGACCCAAAATGGACCCAAAATGACCCAAAATGGACCCAAAAATGGACCCAAAACTGGAGCTGAAATTGGAACCGAGACTGGACCCAAAATGGACCCGAAACTGGACCCAAAATGGACCCGAAACTGGACCCAAAATGGACCCAAAATGGGACCCAAAATGGACCCAAAACTGGACCCAGAACTGGACTCAAAATGGACCCAAAACGACCCAAATTGGACTCAAAATGGACCCAAAACTGGACCCAAAATGGACCCAAAAGGACCCAAAATGGGACTCAAAATGGACCCAAAATAAACCCAAAACGACCCAAAATGGGACCCAAAACTGGACCCAAAATGGGACCCAAACTGGACTCAAAATGGACCCAAAACGGACCCAAATTGGACTCAAAATGGACCCAAAATGGACCCAAAACTGGACCCAAAATGGATCCAAAACGACCCAAAATGGGACCCAAAATGGACCCAAAACTGGACCCAGAATTGGAC